>NW_025295845.1:0-992 GCF_018294505.1 Triticum aestivum | reverse complement strand
GGCAAGAGCTCCAGGCTCTCATGGAAAAACATGAGAGTTTGGAGCTTGACTCAAAGACGCGAGTGCCCGAGCTCGCGGTGGCTATTGAAAATGCCAAGTCTGCCAAGGCCGAATCCCAGAAAACCCTTCAGGAGTTGGATGAGGTGAAGAAGATAGCTGCGGGTAAGGCATTCTTTATGCAAAGCAAACACATAAACGTGAGTTACTTTATTACTTACCCAAATTCGGAGCTCTCCAGGAGCGTTCGCAGATCTTCCCCGGAGTGTGTCCGATGCCGCCACATTCTATCGAGCCGAGGAGGGCAGCTCGATAGAGAAGGTGTTCTAGTCTCAGTATGCTGAGGCCGGACACCCCATGCCCCTGAGCGACCAGCTGAAGCAACTGGTCGAGCTCCACAAGGCGGCCGAACAGGCCATGAAGGGCCTCATAGTTCGGCTGTGGCCTGGAGGGGCTCTGCCTGGGAGCTATTTCGGGCTGGTGCGGAGGCTAGTGGAGGCATGTCCAAGGCTCGAAGTCATCAAGCGCTCCGTCTATATTGAAGGTGCCCGTAGGGCCCTTGCCCGTGCTAAGGTGCACTGGGGCAAGCTGGATGCTGAGAAGCTTGTGAAGGACGGGCCACCGCCGGGGAAAGAGCATCGCAAGCCCGAGAATTATTATAAGTATGTTCTGAAGGGTGCCTGCCTTGTGGCGGATGAATGTTCTAGGGATGTAATTTTTGAGTGAAACTTGCTCGTTTTGTCCTGTGCGCTAAAAACTTGTTCATATGCGCTAAGCAATGCTGTTGGAATTTAAAATATTACCTTCTGTGCGGCTGTTTATCAATTCTGAGAGATGGCAAGTCGTCGGCTTCTGCGCCCGTGCTGCTAGTGCTGGGGTGTTCGGAAATAAACCTGAGCGCTCTTTTTCCCATGTTTGGGTCCTTCGAGGGAGGCGCTCAGCCCAACGAACAAGGCAATCGGACTATAATGCGTGAACACTCTCACTTAGCCATA
>NW_025295844.1:0-992 GCF_018294505.1 Triticum aestivum | reverse complement strand
GAGACGAGGCGAGGCCACATGGCAGCGGGGCACTGGCTGCAGGGGCCTGGGGGCTGATGTGGCAGCGCCCGGTTGGCCCGGCGCACGGCGGCGGCGGCGCCAAGTGGCGGGCTGCGGCTAGCGGCGGCAGAACCAAGGTGGGAGGTGGATGGTTGCCCGGAAATTGAGGGAGGAGGTTGGTGGAGGCCAAAAATGGCATGGGAGGCGTCTATATATAGAAAGGAGCTAGGGTTTGAGGGTTTGGGGGCATTTCTGGACCCTCCGATCGCGATCCCACGGTTCCGGTCGGAGGGGGGTTTAGGTAGGTGGGCTAGTGGGCTGTGAAGAGGAGTTGGGCTGAGGTGAGAGGGAAGGAGTGCAACCCGGTAGCTGTTCCCGAAGACCGAAAACATCCGACGATAATACCGGCAACGGTGCCGCTATATATATAACGGTTGGGCTATCAAATGGACTCCGAATGCGATGAAACTTGGCAGGCGCTCTGCCTACACTATAATAAGACCGCACGACAAGTTGCAACCCATTCCGTGAACATTTTTATGCCACTTATAAAATAATATTTCGGAGGTGCCACGGGCGCGTGCGAGTGTGGTCCGGCTCAGAACGGACAACGGAGAGAACCGGAGAAACCCGGATGGATGCAAGTTTTGAAAAACATGCGGATGAAATGCAGATGATAACATGAGACGAGATGCAAAACAAGAACAAAATGCAAAACAACAGACAAAAACCCAACCACGGAGGAAATAATAAATCACATAGCCGGAAATGGCAAGAGTCGGAGTTACGAATATGGAAAGTCGTATCCGGGGCATTACACTGGGGAAGGAGGTAGACAGACGACAGCGGTTGGCCCAACGCCCGACTCGCCGACGGGCTTCAGTTCGGGCTGGATTCATCAAAGATATCAAGCTTATAAGCATTGCAAGAACGTTCAGAGAATACACTGAGCACCATGTCTAATTCTCGGGCCAGTGGTTGGTCAAAAAAAA
>NW_025295843.1:0-992 GCF_018294505.1 Triticum aestivum | reverse complement strand
CAACACTAAAGGTATATTTGATATACATGTAATTGATGTGTACCTTACCAGTACTCCTAGTAACTCCTGGGTATTTGATACCGGTGCCGTTGCTCACATTTGTAACTCACAGCAGGAGCTGCGGAATAAGCGGAGACTGGCGAAGGATGAGGTGATGATGCGCGTCGGGAATGGTTCCAAGGTCGATGTGATCGCCGTCGGCATGCTACCTCTACATTTACCTACGGGATTAGTTTTAAACCTCAATAATTGTTATTTAGTGCCAAGATTGAGCATGAACATTGTATCTGGATCTCATTTAATACGAGATGGCTACTCATTTAAATCCGAGAATAATGGTTGTTCTATTTATATGAGAGATATGTTTTATGGTCATGCCCCGATGGTCAATGGTTTATTCTTAATAAATCTTGAACGTAATGTTACACATATTCATAGTGTGAATACCAAAAGATGTAGTTGATAACGATAGTCCCACATACTTGTGGCACTGCCGCCTTGGTCACATTGGTGTCAAGCGCATGAAGAAGCTCCATGCTGATGGACTTTTAGAGTCTCTCGATTATGAATCATTTGACACATGCGAACCATGCCTCATGGGCAAAATGACCAAGACCCCGTTGTCCGGAACAATGGAGCGAGCAACCAACTTGTTGGAAATCATACATACCGATGTGTGCGGTCCAATGAGCGTTGAGGCTCGCGGAGGATATCGTTATGTTCTCACTCTCACTGATGACTTAAGTAGATATGGGTATGTCTACTTGATGAAACACAAGTCTGAGACCTTTGAAAAGTTCAAGGAATTTCAGAATAAAGTAGAGAATCAACGTGACCGAAAGATAAAATTCTTATGATCGGATCGTGGAGGAGAATATTTAAGTCATGAATTTGGTACACACTTAAGAAAATGTGGAATCGTTTCACAACTCACGCCGCCTGGAACACCTCAGTGAAACGGTGTGTCCGAACGTCGTAATCGCACTCTATTG
>NW_025295842.1:0-992 GCF_018294505.1 Triticum aestivum | reverse complement strand
AAAAAAAAGAGGCCATAAAAAAAAGAGAAAAGGCCCAAATAAAAAAATGAGAGATAAAAGAGAGAAGGGACAATGCTACTATCCTTTTACCACACTTGTGCTTCAAAGTAGCACCATAATCTTCATTATAGAGAGTCTCTCGTTATGTCACTTTCATATACTAGTGGGAATTTTTCATTATAGAACTTGGCTTGTATATTCCAATGATGGGCTTCCTCAAAATTTCCCTAGGTCTTCGTGAGCAAGCGAGTTGGATGCACACCCACTTAGTTTCTTTTGATGAGCTTTCATATACTTATAGCTCTAGTGCATCCGTTGCATGGCAATCCCTACTCACTCACATTGATATCTATTAATGGGCATCTCCATAGCCCGTTGATACGCCTAGTTGATGTGAGACTATCTTCCCCTCTTTATGTCTTCTCCACAACCACCAATCTATTCCATATAAGTGCTATATCCATGGCTCACGCTCATGTATTGCGTGAAGATCGAAAAAGTTTTGAAAAAGTTAGAGTATGAATCAATTGCTTGGCTTGTCATCGGGGTTGTGCATAATTTAAATACTTTGTGTGGTGAAGATAGAGCATAGCCAGACTATATGATTTTGTAGGGATAACTTTCTTTGGCCATGTTATTTTGAGAAGACATAATTGCTTTATTAGTATGCTTGAAGTGTTATTATTCTTTATGTCAATATGAACTTTTGTCTTGAATCTTTCTAATCTGAATATTCATACCAGAATTAAGAAATTTTGCATTGAAATTATGCCAAGTAGCACTCCGCATCAAAAATTCTCTTTTTATCATTTACCTACTCGAGGACGAGCAGGAATTAAGCTTGGGGATGCCTGATACGTCTCCAACGTATCTATAATTTTTGATTGCTCCATGCTATATTATCTACTGTTTTGGACTATATTGGAATTTATTTTCCACTTTTATATTGTTTTTGGGACTAACCTGTTAACCGGAGGCCCAACCCAGAATTG
>NW_025295841.1:0-992 GCF_018294505.1 Triticum aestivum | reverse complement strand
GATCCAGTACGTGATCACTTTGGATCGGGAGAAGCAACGCTACCCGTGATAACATGCGCCACCGGATTCCTAGCCCACGGCACCAGTCCTGATTACTTTGGATCGCCGGATACCTAGGTAAGCCGCCGCATCAAATAACGGAGCCGTCGTGCACAAAAACGAGGGCAACCGACGCTAGGTTAACCCTAGAAAAAAGAAACCCACTTTAGCCCGCGTGATCACTGTGTATATCACGACGAGCGGCACTACCAGAACAAGATTTGCGATGGCCTGGACCGCCGGAAAGCTAGGTTACCCGCCCCGCTAGGTTAACCACTACGACGAAAACAGCGGAAGTTCGTTTGATGCTGCCGCGAGCGAGACAAACATGGGGAAACGAGATGCCGTACCTGCGAGCGCCGGAGGTTGACGACGGTGCCGCGCGCGCTCTCGGACGAGATCGCCAGCGATGAGATCGCCGCCGCCGATATTCCTACAGAACCTCACCAGAATGATGGAGGAGCTGCGTGAATGATGGAGCTACGTGATTGATTGAGCTGCGTGATTGATGGATCGGCCGTCGGCAGGTCGTACCTGGTCGTGGGGTCGTCTCATCCTTTTGTTTCGGGATGTTACCGTATACATACGTATGAGTCATACAGGTTATACGGGGCTTGGATATGGGCAGCGGCGGGCCGGAGAAAAAAATAGATGGCGGGGGTCAAGAATACCCCTAGGAAATTGAGTTAGGGGGGTGCACCGGAGCAAGGCTCTTAGTACACATGGACGTGATAAATATAAGATGATAGCTGAGGCACAGTTCAGTAGTTTGTTCTACAACTTTTCTCTCTTTTTCTTTTGTAGCTGAACGAATTTTTTGGCAACAGAAAAAAAAACGCAAATAGTTCTTTTCCCAAAAAAGATATGCAAACAGTTGAGCACCTCAAAAGTAGCACTAGCAATTTACATCCTTGATTTTTTTTCCTCCGTGTTTTAATCATTTTTTGTGGTGG
>NW_025295840.1:0-992 GCF_018294505.1 Triticum aestivum | reverse complement strand
TGCTAGCTAATCCTTTCACAGGTGATGGAACATTACATCCCAATTTGCACCTAATCTATGTGGATGAAGTTTGTGGATTATTTAAGCTTGCAGGTATGCCCGAGGATGTTATCAAGAAGAAGGTCTTCCCTTTATCTTTGAAGGGAAAGGCATTGACATGGTATAGGCTATGTGATGATATGGGATCATGGAACTACAACCGATTGAAATTGGAATTTCATCAGAAGTTTTATCCTATGCATCTTGTTCATCGTGATCGTAATTATATATATAATTTTTGGCCTCACGAATGAGAAAGCATCACTCAAGCTTGGGGGAGGCTTAAGTCAATGTTATATTCATGCCCCAATCATAAGCTCTCAAGAGAAATTATTATTCAAAAATTTTATGCTCGGCTTTCTCTCAATAATCGCTCCATGCTCGATACTTCTTGTAGTAGCTGAAAGATCGTGGATGTCGCCTAGAGGGGGGGGTGTGAATAGGCGTTTTAAAATAATTACGGTTTAGGCTTGAACAAATGCGGAATAAACCTAGCGGTTAATTTGACAAGCACAAAACCTACAACAACTAGGCTCACCTATGTGCACCAACGACTTATGCTAAGCAAGATAAACAACTAAGTGATAGCAACATATATGACAAGAAACAATATGGCTATCACAAAGTAAAGTGCATAAGTAAAGGGTTCGGGTAAGAGATAACCGAGACACGCGGAGACGACGATGTATCCCGAAGTTCACACCCTTGCGGATGCTAATCTCCGTTTGGAGCGGTGTGGAGGCACAATGCTGCCCATGAAGCCACTAGGGCCACCGTAATCTCCTCACGCCCTCGCACAATGCAAGATGCCGTGATTCCACTAAGGGACCCTTGAGGGCGGTCACCGAACCCGTACAAATGGCAACCCTTGGGGGCGGTCACCGAACCCGTACACTTTGGCAACCCTTGGGGGCGGTCACCGGTACCCGTCAAATTGCTCGGGGCGATCTCCA
>NW_025295839.1:0-992 GCF_018294505.1 Triticum aestivum | reverse complement strand
AGTGGATCCCGGCCCTTCCTGGTGGGAGGGCTCTGTTTTCATATATTCCTCTGAGTTAGGCCTTGTGTCCTATTCACGAAGACGAGATGAGGACGGCTCCCTGAAGATGGAATAAGATTCTCCCTGCCTCGCCCCTGTACCAGTAGTATGTCTAGCATCGTCGATGGGTGTCTGGAGGTGTATCTCCAACGGATCTGTCCTTGATGGATTTTCTCGGATCTAGTCGTAGTTCGTCTATGTTTGTGTGTCTTCAAGTTGGATCCTTTTGATCTACACTACTCTTCAGCAGCTCCGGTTGTTGTTCTACTGCGCTGGTCCTATACGTCTTTAGCACAACGACTTCCTGACTATCTGGTACAACAAGTTTTTCCCGACTCTGGCGAGGGACGGGTGATGACGGCGGCGCGCCATCGGCTGGCTTCAGTGCCTGTAGTCATCGCTAGCTGGTCTACGGATTTGAATGCAATTTTTATTACTTCTGGTGTTTGTTGTATTGCCATGATTGAAGATGAATAGATTGTAAGTTTTTTCAAAAAAAAGAGATGGTAAAGTACATGCTTTCCAACAGAAACCACACCATCACCACCACTGCCGGGTCCATCTTGTTAATTCCCCCACCTACCTTCATATGTGTAAGTAATGCTTCCCCTCCTGTACATTTTACCCAATCTTTTCGTGCACATACAGGAAAGGGAAACGCTTGTATACGGCAGACCGGCGGAACGCTCGGCCGGTCGCACACGCGCACTCCATCTTGTGCGTAGCGATTTGTGCAGCTGGATGGCCCCACGACCAAACACAGTTAGCCTTATCTCCTGCAGCCGTTGCTCCTTTTCCTTCCTCTCCATGGGGACGGCAGCACAGGGCAGCCGGCCGGTGATGACAGGTACGCCGTGCGCTGTATACTTGATTCCCTCTTCCCTTTTCTTCCTTCTTCCTTCTCCCTCTCTTCCCTTTTCTCCTTCTCCCTCTCCACACTCTCTCCCCTCTCT
>NW_025295838.1:0-992 GCF_018294505.1 Triticum aestivum | reverse complement strand
TCCGCAGGGCTTCGCAAGCTTCTGTGAGAGAGAGAGAGGTGTTGCAGGGGAGGAGGGAGGCGCCCAAGGCTGTTGTGTGCTGCCCTCCCTCCCCCCTTTATATAGGCCCCCTGGGGGGGGCCGCCGGCCCTGGAGATCAGATCCAAGGGGGGGGGGGCGGCGGCCAAGTGGGGGGGAAGGGGTGCCTTGCCCCCCAAGGCAAGGGGGAACTCCCCCTAGGGTTCCCAACCCTAGGCGCATGGGGGGAGGCCCAAGGGGGGGCGCCCCAGCCCACTAAGGGCTGGTTCCCTTCCACTTTCAGCCCACGGGGCCCTCCGGGATAGGTGGCCCCACCCGGTGGACCCCCGGGACCCTTCCGGTGGTCCCGGTACAATACCGGTAACCCCCGAAACTTTCCCGGTGGCCGAAACTGGACTTCCTATATATAATTCTTCACCTCCGGACCATTCCGGAACCTCTCGTGACGTCCGGGATCTCATCCGGGACTCCGAACAACTTTCGGGTTTCCGCATACATATATCTCTACAACCCTAGCGTCACCGAACCTTAAGTGCGTAGACCCTACGGGTTCGGGAGACATGCAGACATGACCGAGACGCCTCTCCGGTCAATAACCAACAGCGGGATCTGGATACCCATGTTGGCTCCCACATGTTCCACGATGATCTCATCGGATGAACCACGGTGTCGAGGATTCAATCAATCCGTATGCAATTCCCTTTGTCAATCGGTATGTTACTTGCCCGAGATTCGATCGTCGGTATCCCAATACCTTGTTCAATCTCGTTACCGGCAAGTCTCTTTACTCGTACCGCAATGCATGATCCCGTGACTAACGCCTTAGTCACATTGAGCTCATTATGATGATGCATTACCGAGTGGGCCCAGAGATACCTCTCCGTCACACGGAGTGACAAATCCCAGTCTCGATCCGTGCCAACCCAACAGACACTTTCGGAGATACCCGTAGTGCACCTTTATAGTCACCCAGT
>NW_025295837.1:0-992 GCF_018294505.1 Triticum aestivum | reverse complement strand
AGGGTTACGGCAAAAACTGGATGCACTTCGTGTACAAAACGGACGATCTCTTTCAAAGTATCAGGATTTCGTCCGGAAACTCGTCTGTTACAAAGGGATTTCATTTTTTAAACCTTATTTGAACTCCTGAGTTTTTGTGTGTTCAAAATGCACCATTCAAAGCCACATCATCATTTTCAATCCTTTCTGACTTCATTTGTTATTTTTCATGCATTTACTAATTATTTTGAGCTATAAGACCCTAAAATTGAAAAGCATTTCAAATGAACTCTGAAAAGGTTGAAAGTTGGCATGATATCATAATTTCATCCACATAGCATGTGAAAGAAAGTTGATAGGGTTACGGCAAAAACTGGATGCACTTCGTGTACAAAACGGACGATCTCTTTCAAAGTATCAGGATTTCATCCGGAAACTCGTCTGTTACAAAGGGATTTCATTTTTTAAACCTTATTTGAACTCCTGATTTTTTGTGTGTTCAAAATGCACCATTCAAAGCCACATCATCACTTTTCAATCCTTTCTAACTTCATTTGTTATTTTTCATGCATTTACTAATTATTTTGAGCTATAAGACCCTAAAATTGAAAAGCATTTCAAATGAACTCTGAAAAGGTTGAAAGTTGGCATGATATCATCATTTCATCCACATAGCATGTGAAAGAAAGTTGATAGGGTTACGGCAAAAACTGGATGCACTTCGTGTACAAAACGGACGATCTCTTTCAAAGTATCAGGATTTCATCCGGAAACTCGTCTGTCACAAAGGGATTTCATTTTTTAAACCTTATTTGAACTCCTGACTTTTTGTGTGTTCAAAATGCACCATTCAAAGCCACATCATCATTTTTCAATCCTTTCTGACTTCATTTGTTATTTTTCATGCATTTACTAATTATTTTGAGCTATAAGACCCTAAAATTGAAAAGCATTTCAAATGAACTCTGAAAAGGTTGAAAGTTGGCATGATATCATCATTTCATCCACATAGC
>NW_025295836.1:0-992 GCF_018294505.1 Triticum aestivum | reverse complement strand
GGAATTCTTAATCAGGGGTTTTCTCTTCGGAGATGTAATTAACAGATCTTTTATGTAAATGTAAGAGTTCTGGAAATAATGTACCTGCAATGTTTGATCTCCTTTTTATTGTATGCATTTACGCATTTAAATATATTCATTCTGTATCAATGACGTGACACAAATCAAGGTATTTATTCCCTTATGTAGAGTGAAGAATTTGTTCTCAGTGGAATCACGGCAAGGTATGACTCGGGGAAAATCAACATAAAAAATGATGAACAAATAAAATGCATATAAAAAATATTGCAAAACAATAGGTGCTCGTCAAAAGACACCATACTTAGTCGCATGTTCTATGATCACATGCGTGCATGATATGCGAAAATGAGTCATGCAGCACAAATTAACCTTGTTCAAACCTGTGTGTATAGAAAGTAATATTCGCACTTCATGATGCATAAACAAATGCCGCTCAAATCGTAAATGGTGTTATATTAACCAGATATCTATAAAATAGGCTAAATGAGTGCACTATATAAAAAAATGCATCGGCCCCAAATAATGCTAGCCGGCATCATCGACAAAATAACTAGATATTGGCGAATCTAGTGTAGGCGCATGCAAAGTAAAATGGACACGTCCTGCTAATTCTAGGTGAATTGGTGTACATCCACCCAACCAAAATAAATTGTATGGTCCCTTCCTATGGACATACATTAAAAAAACTAAAAGATGACCAGAGTCATAATCTGAGTTTGATCGCACTCGAAATATTGTAGTGCACTTGCATATGCCACCAAAACAAATTAAATATCTGTTATCTGCTCCATATATGTGTATGCTCAAAAAGGTCGCATCTAGCTTATCTTCGCATAAGATGAAAGTTAGATCATGCATCCCCCATACGGCTTGCAAATAGTATGAAAACATAGATGTCATCTACTCATAAAACAAAGAGTACTACAATTGTTAGTACTAAAGTAGTTGCATTGCACAGAACACGTGCATGA
>NW_025295835.1:0-992 GCF_018294505.1 Triticum aestivum | reverse complement strand
GACCTGGATGCTGGATGTCCCACGTGTCGGCAAAAGGAGGAAGAACCCGACCAAATCTTCGGTTGTGCTCTCGGATTAGACTAGTTGTGCTAACTTAAAAAATTTATTGTGTACTCCCTCTGTTCCAAAATACTTGACTTCCATTTGTCCAAAAATGGATGGGCCTATATACTAAAACATGTCCAGATACATATATATTTTGACAAATAGAAGGCATGTATTGTGCAACGGAGGGAGTAGAATGGTTGCAAGTTTCTGTATTGGGAAGAAGAGTACATCCATATATTGATAGAGCGCAATTTAGTAGATGTTCTATCACTTTTAGCTAGCACAGAGGCTATAGATGAGATTAGTGCACTTGTTGATACTCCTACTTGGTATGCGTGTTGCTGCTTAGACGCAGAGAAAAACAGACCGGAGGGAGTACTAGAATAGAGGCTAGACATGAGACTAGATGCAAGGAAGCAAGGTCTACTTCTTTACACTCGAAGAAGAAAGAAGCACGCAAGATCGAGCCTTCGCAGATCAACAATGAATGCATCGAGAAGGCACTAATCCAACTTACAGGAGTAGTAAAATGTATTCTTGTGGTTCTTGTTTTCTTTGGTCTTGCTTTTCTAGTCAAAATTATCGTTGGAGTTCATGCAAAACGGAGGTCCGTTTGGGGTCGTGCGTTGTAGTTGGCCTTACAAGTGGGACCGCAGTTAAGGAAATCGACTATCGGCAAACCCCCACCTCTCCCGCCGCGCGATGGCTGAGTTAGAGAAACGACGAGGTTGAAGATATTGCTCTAGCATGGACTCCAAGGAATATGGTGTCAGAGGAAGTCGTGCTGGTGGCGTGTGTCGTACTCCTGGACGTGAATGCTTGTTCTGGCCCATGGCACCCTAGTACTCCTACTACTTACTACTAGTATATAGTAGTACTACAGTATGGCTATTGTAAAAACACCCGCACGACGCGCGAAGCATGTGAAGCTAGTACAAATAGTG
>NW_025295834.1:0-992 GCF_018294505.1 Triticum aestivum | reverse complement strand
AGTTTGAACATATTTAAACACAAATACTAATGGCGCACCGGGGTGAGGTGCGCCATTAGAAAAATCCTTCGATCAACGAAGATGACTACAATGACTTCAAGATCAATTGCTCGAGCACCGCAAACTCCGAATCAAGTAAGTGGGGGAAAGAAATGCGGGAGCTGAACTTAGGGGAACACACACTCGGTCCCGGCGATTACAGAGTGGCGGAGCCTATATGGGACAAGGAGGAGGCGGACCGTGCCGAGCAAGGCCTACCGCCCCTCTTCGATAAATACGGTGACAAGTAGACCAGGAACTTTGTCAGGGCCCGGTACAAGAAGGGCCCGAAAACAAAGGAGCTTACCACGGATCCGAAGACCAGGGTGCTTGAGCTTGTTCTGGTAAGGAATACACCCCCGCGTAATTAGCTCCATATGGTTGCATTCTAATTAATGAAGCCAAATTTCTAAATGGTTCACATTCCTTCCACAAGCGACTGAAAGCAGTAGCGCGGGGTCGACTTAGAGCAATCCTTGGGACACCACTCTAAATAGGGCGTTGAATGTAATGAAGAACAAGGATAAGCTCAGTAAGCCGACGTCAGCTGGTCGTGTGGCCGGCAAAGGCTTGTCGACAAAATGGTCGTCATACTATAACACTGGAGGGCGAAAGGAGAAAAAGACCAGCTCGGAAAGCCAGGCGCGCGAGGTTCAAGAACTCAGGGCACAGGTGGCGCGGATTCCGGAGATTGTCCAAGAGCAAGTGCAACAACAACTCAGAGCGACGATAACCGCCATTGTGCCTACCTTGATCCAGGGGATTAGTGCGTGGATTGCGGGCGGCCAACAGGGGCCGCCCCCGATTCCTAGCTTCACGGCCAGCAACTCGCAGAACGCGATGGCGGGGCCATTGGTGTCTCCGGCGGAGGCGGCATTGGTGTCTCCGACGCCGGCATGGGAGCTTAATGCACCCGGGTGTACGCCGGCCGGCACCTCTGCAGCAAGCGGCCC
>NW_025295833.1:0-992 GCF_018294505.1 Triticum aestivum | reverse complement strand
TTGACTTGCTGACGTCATGCCGACGTCATGCTGACGCAGTAAAGTATTTCTGGAATTAAATAAATTAGGAAATGATTTATAATTCCAGAAAATTGTATAAACTTCAATAAATCATAGAAAATTAACCGTAACTCCAAATTAAATAAATTATATATGAAAAATTATCAGAAAAATTCAAGGAATCCATCTGTACCATTTTCATGCATGTTAGAACAACTTATAGCTGCTGTTTAGCACAAATCAAATAAAGGGCATTTAAATATCCACATATGGAGTTTGAATTTGAATCTTGGATTCAAACCAACTTCATTTAATTTGGTTTTAGTAGCATTAGCTCAAAACACATTCATTTTGCCATGTCATGATCATGCATCATATTGTGCATTGCACTGATTGTGTTTCCTTCTGTGTTGTCGGTATCTGTCCCCTCTCGATAGACGTGATACCGATGATGTGATCGTTGACACTGATGAAGACTCAATGTTATCTTCAGAAGTGCCAGGCATGCAAAACCCCCTTGTTCATTCCGATACAATCCTACTCTCTCGCTCCTGCTCTCTTTTAATGCATTAGGACAACACCGATTTATCTGTTACTTGCTGCGGTAGCTGAACCCCTTTATCCTCTGCATGACCTGTCATTCCACAGTAATTAGATGAAACCCACTAGCATGAGTAGGAGTTGTTTGAGCCCTGTTGTGCCTACTCATTCATGTTTGTTTGTCATGCCTGCTACTGCTTAGAGTTGAGTCAGGTCTGATTCATCGGGGATGAATCAGAGGCGTGTGAACATGTCCTACTGTGTGTGAGCTAAGTGTGTGAACACGATTTGGTAAAGGTAGCGGTGAGAGGCCATGTAGGAGTACATGGTGGGTTGTCTCATTGAAGCCGTCCTCAGGAACTGAGTTCTGTGTTTGTGATCCATGATTCAGCTACTACCACGCATTGGGCCCGAAACCAATGGACCCTCTCGGCTTCTTAATCACCCTTGTC
>NW_025295832.1:0-992 GCF_018294505.1 Triticum aestivum | reverse complement strand
TGGCTTAGATTGAAGTGAAGGCAACATGTGGTGCATGTCGAAAGTAATACTAATCCTAACTTGATCAAGTTTGGATTGTACTACTTTCGACATGCACCACATGCATGTTGCCTTCACTTCAATCCAATCCATGTTCATTTCACCCGCTGATATATAATAACTCTTCATGCGCGCATCATGCATCATCATATATAATAACAAGTCCTACTAATCATCATCATACAACTTCTACTCGTTATTAATAACAAGTCATATGATCATCATCCTCACAGTCATCGAACCAACCCTACTTAATTGTTCTTAGCACATGATCATCAGTATTAGGTAGGACCGAAATACCCTCTTTAAGGTAAAATAGCATAAAACAATATAGACCCTGACTCTCCATTATGGAGAATGGAGATCATCCTGTCTCCAATTCTTGCGCTTCGCTTCCTTTTGCTTCCAAGAACCTCCTTGCGACTGTCCATACATTTTTTCCATTCTTTGATTTGCATGTCTCCACTTCTTTTAGAAATCTGGTATGGACAGTTGAGATTCGTAGGATGACCTGGTTGTATATTCAAAACATCAAGCCTACCATTCTGATACATCAAATGAGGCACACAATCCTCTGGGATTATCTGTTGAAAAACATAGTAATAACTTCATAGTTAGCAATGATGTACTAGTTTTAGAACTATGCAAAATATGCACGGATGTCGTAATAGTAAGAAATCTTACCAGGGTATCTCCATAGTAGTTACCGTAGTTCAACACGTGCACTAGTGGCACGTATTGACCATAATGTTGAGGAGTTTGATTGTAGATATTGTAATTCTCAATATCAGTACAAAATCCGACCAGATGAGTTTTCTCCTTATAAGTTAACTCAGAGCCATCGGTGTAGTAGGTTCTGTCTACCATGTTCCGCACATTGTTTGAACAATCAAAATAAGCTGTCAATGAAAATAAGCTGTCAACTATTTTGAAATGAACAATATAAATTAGCT
>NW_025295831.1:0-992 GCF_018294505.1 Triticum aestivum | reverse complement strand
GAGTGGGAGGGGGCAAACCCTAGGTCCAGATGGGCCTTAGGGCCCATCTAGTGGGGCGCCTCCCCCTCTCCTCCCCTTGGCCGCCCCCTTGATGGGATCTAGGGCTGGCTGCCTCCTCTTGGGGGTGGAAACCCTAAGGGGGGCGCAGCCCCCTTCCCCCCTATATATACTTGAGGTTTGGGCTG
This sequence comes from Triticum aestivum, assembly GCF_018294505.1. Classification (NCBI taxonomy): domain Eukaryota; kingdom Viridiplantae; phylum Streptophyta; class Magnoliopsida; order Poales; family Poaceae; genus Triticum; species Triticum aestivum. The sequence goes on along the minus strand of NW_025295831.1, from coordinate 807 downwards.
CCATACACACACGAGAAAGTCTCCTTTTGGTGCTGCCCTACCCCTCTCCCTCCTCCTCTCCCGCGGTGCTTGGCGAAGCCCTGCGGGATTGCCACGCTCCTCCACCACCACCATGCCGTCGTGTTGCTGCTGGATGGAGTCTTCCCCAACCTCTCCCTCTCTCCTTGCTGGATCAAGGCGTGGGAGACGTCACCGGGCTGCACGTGTGTTGAACGCGGAGGCACCGTTCTTTCGGTGCTTAGATCGGAATCAACCGCGATCTAAATCGCTACGAGTACGACTCCCTCATCCGCGTTCTTGTAACGCTTCCGCATCGCGATCTACAAGGGTATGTAGATTCACTCCCCTTCCCTTCGTTGCTAGATTACTCCATAGATTGATCTTGGTGATGCGTAGAAAATTTTGAATTTCTGCTACGTTCCCCAACAGTGGCATCATGAGCTAGGTCTATGCGTAGTTTCTATGCACGAGTAGAACACAAAGTAGTTGTGGGCGTCGATGTTGTCAATTCTTCTTGCCGCTACTAGTCTTATCTTGTTTCGGCGGCATTGTGGGATGAAGCGGCCCGGACCGACCTTACACGTACGCTTACGTGAGACAGGTTCCACCGACTGACATGCACTAGTTGCATAAGGTGGCTAGCGGGTGTCTGTCTCTCCCACTTTAGTCGGAACGGATTCGATGAAAAGGGTCCTTATGAAGGGTAAATGGAAATTGGCAAATCACGTTGTGGTCATACGTAGGTAAGAAACGTTCTTGCTAGAAACCTACAAACCACGTAAAAACTTGCAACAACAATTAGAGGAC
>NW_025295830.1:0-992 GCF_018294505.1 Triticum aestivum | reverse complement strand
CACGCAACATCACCGGCATTACCCGCTCAATCCATATGTGCCAATCATGACTCTTGAGACCAAATATCTTCAATTTATCAAGACTGGCTCCCCTCTGTAGATTCGCTGCATACCCATCGGGGAACATCAACTGCATTTTCACCCACAAGATAATTTCCCTCATAGCCGGCCTTCCAAGATTGAACCATGCCTTTGGCTTCGTCCAGTTCTGCTTTCCTTTCGGTTCTTTCATGTTTTGTAACGGCCTATCACATAGCGCCTCCAGATCGACTCTAGCCTTAGTATTATCCTTTGACTTCCCATCTATGCCGAACAATGTACCAAAAAGTGCCTCGGCGATATTCTTCTCAGTGTGCATCACGTCGATGTTGTGTGGGCAAAGGAGGTCTTTAAAGTAAGGCAGATCCCATAAGCATGTTTTGTGAGTCCAGGCGTGCTTAGAATTATACCCCTTGAAGTACCCTAGACGCTCGGGATCTGGCTCGAGAGCGTTTAACTGATCCAGGGTTTGTTGGCCTGTCAATGCATGTGGTGCAGAGTTTTTGACAACTCTACCTCTAATGAAGTTCTTCTTGTCTTTCCTGAACTTATGGCGAGGATTCAGGAACTCTCTATGCATGTCGAAGCAAGAAAACTTGCGACCGGCCTGAAGCCAACGAAACTCAAGAGCTCCCTTGCATGTGGGGCACGGGAACCTTCCATGCACACACCAGCCAACGAATAGCGCATACGCCGGCAAGTCATGCGTCGAGTACATGTACCAGACACGCATTATGAAGTTCCGTTTGCTATAGGCATCGTATGTCTTGAACCCATTATCCCAGGCTTCTTGCAATTCGTCCTTAAGCGGTTGCATGTACACATTCATATTTTTCCCCGGATAGTTGGGCCCTGGAATTATCAACGTCAGGAAAATGTTCTTTCTTTGCATAATCTGTCCGGGGGGGAGATTGAGTGGAAAGACAAATACGGGCCAACAACTGTATTGGGCT
>NW_025295829.1:0-992 GCF_018294505.1 Triticum aestivum | reverse complement strand
ATATTCGACGAGAAGCCAGTCGTGACCTTTATACTGAGCAGGCATTCAAAGAAGATTTCTTTCTCTTCTTTCGTAAGAGCGTAGCTGGCAGGACCTTTATACTGCTTCGGAGGCATGCCGTCTTTTTCGTGCAAACGTTGCAGGTCCTCCCGTGCCTCAGGTGTATCTTTTGTCTTCCCATACACACCCAAGAAGCCTAGCAGGTTCACACAAAGGTTCTCCGTCACGTGCATCACGTCGATTGAGGAGCGGACCTCTAGGTCTTTCCAGTAGGGTAGGTCCAAAAATATAGATTTCTTATTCCACATGGGTGCGTGTCCCTCAGCGTCATTCGGAACAGCTAGTCCACCAGGACCCTTTTCAAAGATTACGTAGTGTAAATCATTGACCATAGCAAGCACGTGATCACCGGTGCGCATGGCGGGCTTCTTCCGGTGATCTGCCTCGCCTTTGAAATGCTTGCCTTTCTTTCGACATTGATGGTTGGTCGGAAGAAATCAATGATGGCCCAGGTACACATTTTTCCTGCATTTGTGCATGCGTGGTATCCTTTGTTTTTCTGTCCTGAAAGGTTACTGAGAGTGGGCCAATCGTTGATGGTCACGAACATCAACGCCTTAAGGTTAAATTCCTCCTGTCTGTGCTCATCCCACGTACGTACACCGTTTCCATTCCACAGTTGTAAAAGTTCTTCAACTAATGGCCTTAGGTACACATCAATTTCGTTGCCGGGTTGCTTAGGGCCTTGGATGAGAACTGGCATCATAATGAACTTCCGCTTCATGCAGATCCAAGGAGGAAGGTTATACATACATAGAGTCACGGGCCAGGTGCTGTGATTGCTGCTCTGCTCCCTGAAAGGATTAATGCCATCCGCGCTTAAAGCAAACCATACATTTCTTGGGTCCTTTGCAAACTCATCCCAGTACTTTCTCTCGATTTTTCTCCACTGCAACCCGTCAGCGGGTGCTCTCAACTTCCCATCTTTCTTT
>NW_025295828.1:0-992 GCF_018294505.1 Triticum aestivum | reverse complement strand
TAGTCAAAGCTAACCAGCCCGGGTCAACACGGGATTAGCCCCTGTGTCACTGACGTGTGGACCCCACACGTCAGGTTTGACCCGAGCCAGCCCTGTTGACCTGCTGATGTCACTGTGACGTCAGGCTGACGCAGTAAATGATATTTCTGGATTTAAATTAAATCAGGAAATTCCAGAATATTAATTAAACTTCAAAAATTCATAACTTTTATTCTGTAACTCCAAATTGGACAAATTATATATGAAAAATGATCAGAAAAATCCAATCTATCCATCTGTACTATTTTCATGCATGATCAAACAAGTTAAATTGATGTTTTAAACAGAACAAGAAAAGGCACTTTAAAAGGCCATATTTGAATTTGGAATTTGAATCTTTGATTCAAATTTGCTCAAACACTTCTGGCTTTAGTTGCATTAGCCCAACACACTCATATTGCCATGTTTCATGCATGCATCATATTGTTGCATATTGTTTGGTGATGCCTGTGTATCGTTATCCTTTACGACAGGATCTGTCCCCGAGGAGTACCGTGACTACCCTAACGAAGAACCGTATCCGTGCAACGAACCATCAGGCAAGCAACCAACCATTTGATCATATCGATACAATCCCATGTTCTCGCTCCTGCTCTCTTTTACTGCATTAAGACAACGCGATTCAAACTGCTGTGTGCTACGGTAGTTGAACCCATTTCCTCTGCATGACCTGTCATTGCCACAGTAACTAGATGAAACCCACTAGCATGTGTAGGAGTTGATTGAGCCATATGTATGTGTTGTTCCTACCTTGCTATGCCTGCTATGCTTAGAGTCGTGTCAGGTCTGGTTCATCTGGGTGATGGGCTAGAGTGAAATGTTAATGTCGGTAATGAGAGTGGTGTGGTGAACACGATTTGGTAAAGGTATCGATGAGAGGCCATGTAGGAGTACATGGTGGGTTGTTTCATTGAAGCCGACCTTAAGCACTGAGATCTGTATGTGTGATTTAA
>NW_025295827.1:0-992 GCF_018294505.1 Triticum aestivum | reverse complement strand
GAGTATATCATCGAGATAAACTACGACGAATTTGTCCAAATACTCCATGAAGATTGAGTTCATTAACCGAGAAAAGGTGGCTGGAGCGTTGGTTAAACCGAAGGACATGACGGTGTACTCGTATTGGCCATAACGAGTAACAAAGGCCGTTTTAGGAATGTCCCCGTTTCTGATTTTGATTTGATGGTAGCCCAACCTCAAATCCATCTTGGAGAAGACTGAGGATCCAGCGAGCTGATCATACAGATCGTTGATCCTGGGAAGCGGGTATTTGTTCTTGATTGTGACCAAATTGACAGGTCGGTAATCTACAACCATCCGGTCCGTACCATCCTTCTTCTTAACGAATAGGACGGGGCAAGCCCACGGAGATGAACTAGGGCGGATGAAACCCTTTTTCAAGGATTCATCGAGTTGTTTCTTAAGCTCGGCTAGTTCTAGGGGTGCCATCTTATAGGGTCTTCTAGCAATCGGAACGGTTCCTGGAATGAGGTCTATTACGAACTCAACATCCCTGTCAGGTGGAACACCTGGCAATTCCTCTGGAAAGACATCCGGAAAGTCACGGACTACCGGAACGTCCTCAAGGTCTGGTAAAGGGCTGGCGTTAAGAGAATATAATTGTCGCTTGGCTATTCGGGTCAAGACATTAACTATCTTCCCCGAAGGATGGGTGAGTTGAACAGTCCTAGAGAAGCAATCAATTTTGGCTTGATGAGCTGACATCCAGTCCATACCCAAAATGATATTAATATCTGAAGATTTAAGGGCTATCAAAGATGCGAGAAAAACAAGTCTGTCGACTTGGATTTCATTTCCATGGCTTACTCTAGAAGTTTGCCATTTGGATCCCGGAGTTTGAATTACCATAGAGGATGGCAAGTCACAGAATGCAACGTTATGCAAACGAGCATAATTTTCAGATATAAAAGAATGAGAGGCTCCTGTATCGAAAAGAACAGATGCCGGGTGGCAATTAACAAGAAGCGTAC
>NW_025295826.1:0-992 GCF_018294505.1 Triticum aestivum | reverse complement strand
GCGGGGGTGGAGTCCCGCGGGGGCCGGGGCGGCGGCGTCGGGGCAGCGCAAGACCACAGCGGCGGCGGCGTCGCCGACGGCGTGCAGGCGCGGCGGACGGAGGGGGCGGAGCAAGGCGCGGCGGTGTACGGTTGGGGTCGAGTGGGGGATCTGGCGAGGGAGGGAGGGAGGCCACAGTGCGAGGGAATAGGTGGAGTGCGGGATGTCTATCTAATGGCGCATCTCCCCGAAGTGCGCCATAAGTACGACGATAGCAATGGCGCACCTCACCCTGGTGCGCCATTAGAAATTACTAGCCCGACTGCTCAGGTTATATTTCCACCTAACCCTATCTCCATCAGAACATGCCCACTAGCCCGATTGGTCAGCACGCAGCACACACACTAGGAGGTCCTGGGTTCGATTCCCAGGCTCCCCAATTTTTGTTTTTATGCATTTAAAATGCTGTTTGATATTTATTTGTGTTTAAATATGTTCAAACTTGTTTAAATCATAACAGTAGTATTTTTTTATAAAAACAGTAATAATTTTTATAAAAACAGGGTGTGGGGGAGAGGGTGCGGGGGGTGCTCGGCGGCGGTGGAGCGGGGGAGGGTGCGGTGGGTCGTCGGGGGGTGCGGGGGGTGCTCTGTCCTTGTCGTTACTGGTGTAGGATTCCATCGTTACCCCGGAGTTCTGATAACCATCGCTCTTCATGTCCTTGTCCTCGGTGTAGAATGTGTAGCCGTTGAATGCGAGGCGGAGGTTGCGGCGCGCGCGGGCGAGGGCGAGGTTGGTGTCGGCCCTGCGGCGCTGCTCCGGCGAGAGTGGGGTCGGGTCGGAGGGGAGGATGGGGAGAGGGAGGCGGCGGGGGCGCGGATTGGGAGCGGACGGAGAGGAACTGGCGCGAGGGAGAGGGACGAAGGGGAACTGGCGAGGGAGAGGGAGGAATTAGCTATAGCATTCATTTGTGACGGTGGAGCAGGCCGGAGAGGATGCAGGGGGTCGGCGGC
>NW_025295825.1:0-992 GCF_018294505.1 Triticum aestivum | reverse complement strand
ATATGAAAGGATTGTTGCATTACGCACAAATTAGCGAATGAAACCGGGATAGCCGCCTACAAATTAGCCTACAAGTCTAATAGAAATTACCGTTTGTTTGAACCAAGAGATGAAACCGGGATAGCCGCCTCCTTGCTTTGCGAGAAGCTCATACTCTTCGACAGAATCCTTTTGGATCACCGCTCCATACGAGAATAAGGCGACGTATCGACTGTATGAAATATCCAGGAATAAGAGTAGTTCAAAGGAAATAGAAGTTGCGAAACTATGTACCGAGAACTTACTCGATGTACGGCCGCACTTCTATCAGGTTGTTGAAGATATACAACGAAATGGTCCGCCATTGTTCGTTATCCAAAGATACTGGATTTGAAACACTGGCTGGTGCGAGATTCCCTTTGAATAGGCTGAGGTTGGATCCACCTTTTTTAGGGTCGTCAGCATTGTACCGAGGCTTCGGATTATGCAAATGACGATTTTTGGCTTCGTAGTGTGTTGTCACGAAGTTTGCCGCCTCCTCAGTGATGAATGCCTCAGCCATCGATGCTTCAATTCTACGTTTATTTTTACATTTTTGTCGAAGCGTCTTCTGCATCCTCTCAGTTGGGTAGCACCAACGATTTTGCACGGGCCCCCCCAATCTTGCCTCAGTCGGGAGATGCAAAATCAAATGTTGCATTGGATTAAAGAAGCCCGGTGGAAAGATCTTCTCTAACTTGCAGATCAACTCCGGCGCCAACTCTTCCATTTCTTCTAGCACGCCAGGCGATAGTTCTTTCGCACAAAGAACACGGAAGAAATAGCTGAGTTCTGCCAGTACTAGCCATTCATCCTCAGGGATGAAGCCACGCAACATCACCGGCATTACCCGCTCAATCCATATGTGCCAATCATGACTCTTGAGACCAAATATCTTCAATTTATCAAGACTGGCTCCCCTCTGTAGATTCGCTGCATACCCATCGGGGAACATCAACTGCATTTTCACCCAC
>NW_025295824.1:0-992 GCF_018294505.1 Triticum aestivum | reverse complement strand
CGTTAACAAATTCCCATCTGCCCATAACCGCGGGCACGGCTTTCGAAAGTTCAAATCCCTGCAGGGGTGTCCCAACTTAGCCCATCACAAGCTCTCACGGTCAACGAAGGAATAGACCTCCACCCGAGACATTCCGATCAGACTCGGTATCCCGGTACAACAAGACATTTCGACAGGGTAAAACTAAACCAGCAACACCGCCCGAATGTGCCGACAAATCCCGATAGGAGCTGCACATATCTCTTTCTCAGGGCACACTCAGATTGTCCTAGGTACGGGTAGGCCAGCCCAGAGTTGCCCCTGGTAGCCACCGGTAGCTGACAGGTGGACCAACACTCAGAGGAGCACTGGCCCGGGGGGTAAAATAATGATGACCCTTGAGTCCGCGAAACCCAAGGGAAAAAGAGGCTAGGTGGCGAATGGTAAAACCAATGTTGGGCATTGCTGGAAGAGCTTTACTTAAGGCAAACTGTCAAGGGGTTCCCATTATAGCCCAACCGCGTAAGGGACGCAAAATCCGGGAACATAACACCGATATGACAGAAACTAGGGCGGCAAGAGTGGAACAAAACACCAGGCATAAGGCCGAGCCTTCCACCCTTTACCAAGTATATAGATGCATTAATTAAATAAGATATATTGTGATATCCCAAACAAGTAAACAAATGTTCCAACAAGGAACAACATCTCCATGTTCCAACAAGGAACAAACTTCGATCTTCACCTGCAACTAACAACGCTATAAGAGGGGCTGAGCAAAGCGGTAACATAGCCAATCAACGGTTTGCTAGGACATTGGTGGGTTAGAGGCTGAACATGGCAATTTGGGTGGCTGACAAGCAAGTGGTAGGCATCGTAGCATTGGCATGGCAAAAGAGCGAGCAAACTAGCATAGCAAAGATAGTAGTGATTTCGAGGGTATGATCATCTTGCCTGAAATCCCGCAAGGAAGAAGAACGAGTCCATGAAGAAGACAAACGGACGTAGTCGAA
>NW_025295823.1:0-992 GCF_018294505.1 Triticum aestivum | reverse complement strand
CTGGAGTGCGGGAACGAGCACGGGGAGGAGGGGAAATGGAAGAGGAGCTCACAGCGAGGTCGATGAGCAGCTCGGTGGTCTCGGGGAGGCGGCGGAGGCGGCGAATTGACCGCGGCGAACTTCGGTGGCCGGCGACGGAAACGGCGATGGTGGCGGCGTTGCAGCACGTCCGGGAGGTCCGTAGCTCAACGAGGAGGTGGAGGGGGTTGTGGCGGAGCTCGGAAGCGGGTCGGGGAGGCGAGGGGAGGCCAGTGGCTACGGCGATGCCCGTCGGCGGCGGCGGTGGTTCTCGGGTGAGAGGGAGAGAGAGCAGGGGGAGAAGAGGAGGGCGAGGGAGAGTGAGAGCGGTGCGGGGCAGCTGCGTGGCTTCGTCCGGGGCATCGAGGGAGTCCGGGGAAGCAGGAGGTGGCTAGCAGGGGGGAGGTGGCGCGCGCGCGTGCCGGCGAGCGTCGGGCACACGCCCTCGTCCTTCTGTCCGAGGAGGGAGACGACAGAAGACAGCGGGGGTGGGCTGGGCCGCCAGCTGGAGATGGGCCAGGTAAGTGGCCCAGGTAAGTTTCTCTCCCCTTTTTTTTCTGTTTTCTTTTCTAATTTTCTGACATTTGTTTGATTTAATAAATATATTAAATCATTTAATTTTATTATGCCAATTTTTGTAGGGGCTAATGGTATTATTCCAGAGCTCTTTTATAATTGGCATAATTTTTGGACCATATTTCATATATATAGAAATATATTTCCAATGCAAATATTTATCGAATTAATCCAAATGGCCAAAATAAATGTCCATGAGCTCCTAAAAATATTGTTTTGATTTTTATCTCTGTCCAATATTTTCAGAGGGCAACATGAGCATTTTCTTGGACCCTTTTGGAGAAATTTTTATTTGGGTCATTTTCAAAAAATGATTCTGAGGTTTCCACCAATCCTCATTTCAAATTTAAATGAAATTTAAATATGAAGCACAAATAGCTAGCTAGCCTAAGTCATAC
>NW_025295822.1:0-992 GCF_018294505.1 Triticum aestivum | reverse complement strand
ACGTCATCAATTTCCAACATGTTCTGACATCATTTGTTGTTTTTCGGTCATTTACCTAGTTGTTTAGAGAGCTAAATGACCGTGAAATTGAAAATCATTACAAAATGAACTCTAAAAATGTTGAAACTTGGCATGGTATCATCATTTCACCCGCATAGCATGTGCGAAAGAGTAGAGAGGGTCACGGCAAAAACTGGACGCACTTCGTGTACAAACTGGACAAACTCTTTCGGAGTATCAGGGTTTCGGACGAGAACTCATCTGTTACACGGGCACTTCAATGTTTTTAAACTTATTTGAACTCCGGCCTTCTTTTGCATTCAGTATGCAGCATTCAAAGCAATGTCATCCATTTCCAACATGTTCTGACAACATTTGTTGCTTTTCGGTCATTTACCTAATTGTTTAGAGAGCTAAATGACCGTGAAATTGAAAATCACTACAAAATGAACTCTGGAAATGTTGAAACTTGGCATGGTATCATCATTACACCCACATAGCATGTGCAAAAGGGTAGAGAGGGTCACGGCAAAAACTAGACGCACTTTGTGTACAAACTAGACACACTCTTTCGGAGTATCAGGGTTTCAGACGAGAACTCATCTATTACACGGGAACTTCAATGTTTTTAAAACTTATTTGAACTTCGGACTTCTTTAGTGTTTAGTATGCAGCATTCAAAGCGATGTCATCAATTTCCAACATGTTCTGACAACATTTGTTGTTTTTCGGTCATTTACCTAATTGTTTAGAGAGCTAAATGACCGTCAAATTGAAAATCACTACAAAATGAGCTCTAAAAATGTTGAAACTTGGCATGGTATCATCATTTCACCCGCATAGCATGTGCGAAAGAGTAGAGTGGGTCACAAAAAAACTGGACGCACTTCGTGTACAAACTGGACAAACTCTTTTGGAGTTTTAGGGTTTCGGACGAGGACTCATCTGTTACACGGGCACTTCAATGTTTTTTAAACTTATTTGAACTCCGG
>NW_025295821.1:0-992 GCF_018294505.1 Triticum aestivum | reverse complement strand
CAAGTAGAACCGTTGGGAAGACTTGGGGAAAGTCTTGTTGAACTTGCTGTAAAAAAAGAAACATTAGCGCTCCTGAGAACTGCTGTCATTTTTATTTGAAGAGTGATATTTAGTTAATTATATTTTAAGATGATTAATAGATAAATTTCTCACGTCAAGCAATTTATTTTAGAATTTTTGGCGTTCCAGATCTTGCGCTAGCTACAGATTACTACAGACTGTTCTGTTTTTGACAGATTCTGTTTTTCGTGTGTTGTTTGCTTATTTTGATGAATCTATGGCTAGTAAAATAGTTTATAATCCATAGAGAAGTTGGAATACAGTAGGTTTAACACCAATATAAATAAAGAATGATTTCATTACAGTACCTTGAAGTGGTCTTTTGTTTTCTTTCGCTAACGGAGCTCACGAGTTTTCTATTTTGAGTTTTGTGTTGTGAAGTTTTCAAGTTTTGAGTGAATTCATTTGATGGATCATGGAACAAGGAGTGGCAAGCACTACTAGGAAAAGGGCTAAAGATAGGATTGACACTAATGGCGCACCAGAGAAGTGGTGCGCCACTACTATATACTAATGGCGCACCTAGTGGAGATACGCCATTAGTGTGGAAGACACTAATGGCGCACCAGCCAAAAGGTGCGCTACTAGTAAAACAATTTTTTTCTCATTTTTTCAAACATACTAATGGCGCATCCTGGCAAAGTGCGCCATTAGTAGTTAGAACTACTAATGGTGCACCGGCAACAGAGTGCGCCATTATTTTTTTTACTTTTTGGCAAAAAAACATTCTAATGGCGCACCGCTACTGGGTGCGCCATTAGTAAGCTTCCCCCACTCCACCTATTCCCCTCCCTCCCTTCCTCCCCACTCGACCTAACCGTACGCCCCCTCCGCCCCAATCGTACGCCGTCGCCGCGCCTGCACGCCCCCTCCGCCCCCTCCGTCCCCTCCGTCCCCTGCCGCCGCCGCCCCGACCCCCGCCCCCGCGCCCC
>NW_025295820.1:0-992 GCF_018294505.1 Triticum aestivum | reverse complement strand
CGAAACGGGCGAGAATCGGCCAAAACTATGAGTGTTGATGACCGACACGTAAACGCACCTTGGGGTTCAACAAGAATGGAAATCACTGGGGACCACAAAACGGTGAGTAATAGTCCACGAAATAGGTCAGAATCGACAAAAACCGCGTGTGTTGATGACCGACACGTAAACGCACCTTGGGGTGTAACAACTATGGAAATCGCTTTGGGGCCCCAAAACGGTGAGTAATAGTCCATGAAACGGGTCAGAATCGGCCAAAACTGCGAGTGTTGATGAACGACACGTAAACGCACCCCAGGGTTCGGTACTCGTGGAAATCACTCCGAGACCCCAAAATAGTGAGTAATAGTCCACGAAATGGGCCAGAATCGGTCAAAACTATGAGTGTCGATGACCGACAGGTAAATGCACCCCAGGGTCCGTTACTCGTGGAAATCACTGCGGGAACCTAAAACAGTGAGTAATAGTCCACGAAACGGGCAGAATCGAACAAAACTGCGAGTGTTGATGACCGACACGTAAGCGCACCTTGGGGTTTAACAACTGTTCAAATCGCTTTGGGGCCCCAAAACGGTGAGTAATAGTTCACGAAACGGGTCAGAAACGGCCAAAACTGCGAGTGTTGATGACCGACATGTAAACACACACAAGGGTTCGTTACACGTGGAAATCACTCCGGGACCCCAAAACAATGAGTAATAGTCCACAAAATGGGCCAGAATCGAACAAAACTTTGAGTGTTGACGACCGACACGTAAGCGCACCTTGGGGTTCAGCAAGAATGGAAAACACTTTCGGACCCCAAAACGGTGACTAATAGTCCATGAAACGGGTCTGAATCGGCCAAAACTATGAGTGTCGATGACCGACACGTAAACGCACCCCAGGGTTCGTTACTCGTGGAAATCACTCCGGGAACCTAAAACAGTGAGGAATAGTCCATGACGGGCCAGAATCAACGAAAACTGCGAGTGTTGATGACCAACACATAA
>NW_025295819.1:0-992 GCF_018294505.1 Triticum aestivum | reverse complement strand
GAGGCAGGGGCACCTCTAAACACACAAGTTGACACAAGTTGATCCACGTGATCAATTCCTTAGCCGTGTGCGGTGCCCCCTGCCACCATATTCCTCGATAATACTGTAGCGGAGTTTAGGCGAAGCCCTGCTGCTGTAGTTCATCAAGATCGTCACCACGCCGTCGTGCTGACGGAACTCTTCCCCGACACTTTGCTGGATCGGAGTCCGGGGATCGTCATCGAGCTGAACGTGTGCTCGAACTCGGAGGTGCCGTAGTTTCGGTGCTTGATCGGTTGGATCGTGAAGACGTACGACTACTTCCTCTACGTCGTGTCATCGCTTCCGCAGTCGGTCTGCGTAGGGTACGTAGACAACACTCTCCTCTCGTTGCTATGCATCACATGATCCTGTGTGCGCGTAGGAAATTTTTTGAAATTACTACGAAACCCAACAGTGGCATCCGAGCCTGGTTATTGATGTTGATGTTATATGCACGAGTAGAACACAAGTGAGTTGTGGACGATACAAGTCATACTGCCTACCAGCATGTCATATTTTGGTTCGGCGGTATTGTTGGACGAGACGACCCGGACCAACCTTACACGTACGCTTACGCGAGACCGGTTCCCTCGACGTGCTTTGCACAGAGATGGCTTGCGGGCGACTGCCTCTCCAACTTTAGTTGAACCAAGTATGGCTACGCCCGGTCCTTGCGAAGGTTAAAACGGAGTCTATTTGACAAACTATCGTTGTGGTTTTGATGCGTAGGTGAGATTGGTTCTTACTTAAGCCCGTAGCAGCCACGTAAAACATGCAACAACAAAGTAGAGGACGTCTAACTTGTTTTTGCAGGGCATGTTGTGATGTGATATGGTCAAAGCATGATGCTGAATTTTATTGTATGAGATGATCATGTTTTGTAACCGAGTTATCGGCAACTGGCAGGAGCCATATGGTTGTCGCTTTATTGTATGCAATGCAATCGCGATGTAATGCTTTACTTTATTACT
>NW_025295818.1:0-992 GCF_018294505.1 Triticum aestivum | reverse complement strand
CGTTCCCCTCTTCGGGCTCCGACCATCGTCGCCGTCGAATTCGTCGTCTCCAGCGCGTCCCCGAGCCCGCTAACCATCCCTGCAGCTCCGCGGTGAGCCCCCGGATCGTTTCCCCCTTCTCCCCTGGTCTCTCCCGACCTCTAGGCCCTAGCCCCACCTTGGCCGAGAGCTCCACGCCGCCGGCGATGTCGCCGTCGTGGCCACGGTCACCGTAGCACCCAACCGAGCACACTATCGTGCTCCACACCTCACTAGGGGTACGCAGCACGCGCTAACGCCTCCCCAAACCCCCTGCAACACCGATCCCGACCGCACCCGAACTCCGGCGGCCGCAGCCGAGCTCGCCGCCGTCGACTCCGGCCACCCCAGGCCCAGCCACCACCACCGTTCGACGCGCGGGAGCAAGAGCTTTCCAACGAGCCCAAGCACGGCCTCGCCCGTGCCCTGTAGCGCGATCCCGCATCGCGCCGCCGTCTCGGGCCTCGCCGGCGTCACGTCGCCGGTGGGTTTGACCCATTTTGACCACGACAGGACACCCCCTGAGTCCCTGACAGGTGGGCCCAGCCCTGTAGCTAATTAGGATTAGCGCTAACCACTGTTAGTTAACCCCCTGACACTGACTAGTGGGCCCCAGCGCCACTAATTAGTAATTAGGATTAAATTAACTCTGTTTAACCCCCCTGTCACTGACGTGTGGGCCCCACACGTCAGGTTTGACTTCAGCCAGCCGCAGTTGACCACTGACGTCATGCTGACGTCATGCTGGCGCAATAATTATAATTTCTGGATTTAATTTAAATCAGGAAATTCCAGAATATTATTTAAACTTCAAAAATTCATAACTTTTATTCTGTAACTCCAAATTGGACAAATTATATATGAAAAATGATCAGAAAAATCCAATCTATCCATCTGTACTATTTTCATGCATGATCAAACAAGTTAAATTGATGTTTTAAGCAGAACAAGGAAAAGCACTTTAAAAGGCCATG
>NW_025295817.1:0-992 GCF_018294505.1 Triticum aestivum | reverse complement strand
GGTGCGTTTACGTGTCGGTCATCAACACTCGCCGATTCTGGCCTGTTTCGTGGACTATTACTCACTGTTTTGGGGTCCCGGGTTAATTTCCACGATTAACGAACCCTGGGATGCGTTTACGTGTCGATCATCAACACTCACGGTTTTTGTCGATTCTAACATGTTTCATGGACTATTACTCACCGTTTTGGGGTCCCAAAGCGATTTCCATGATTGTCGAACCCCAAGGTGCGCATACGTGTCGGTCATCCACACTCGCGTTTTTTGTCGATGCTGACCCGTTTCATGGGCTATTACTTAGTTTTGGGTTCCCGAAGCGGTTTCTATTGTTGTCGAACCACGGGGTGCTTTTACTTGCCAGTCATCAACACTCACCATTTTGGCCAATTCTGGTCCGTTTCCCGGACTATTACTCACCGTTTTCGGGTCCCGAAGTGATTTCCAAGACTAACGAGCCCCGGGGTGTGTTTACGTGTCGGTCCTCAACACTCGTAGTTTTGGGTGATTTTGGCCCGTTTTGTGGACTATTACTCACTGTTTTGGGGTCCCGGAGTGATTTCCACGATTGACGAACCACGAGGTGCGATTACGTGTCGGTCATCAACACTTGCTGTTTTTGTCGATTCTGACCCGTTTCGTGGACTATTACTCAATATTGGGGTCCCGAAGCGATTTCCATGGTTTTTGAACCCCGGGGTGCCAACACTCGCAGTTTTGGCTGATTCTTGCCCGTTTCGTGGACTATTACTCACCGTTTTTGGGTCCCAAAGCGATTTCCATGGTTGTCGAACCCCAAGGTGCGCTTACGTGTCGGTCATCCACACTCGCAGTTTTTGTCCATGCTAACCCGTTTCATGGACTATTACTCAGTTTTGGGGTCCCGAAGCGATTTCCATGGTTGTCGAACCCCGGGGTGCGTTTACTTGTCAGTCGTCAACACTCACAATTTTGGCCAATTCTGGTCCGTTTCCTGGACTATTACTCACCGTTTT
>NW_025295816.1:0-992 GCF_018294505.1 Triticum aestivum | reverse complement strand
GAGATGGAGGGGGATCGAGATCGAGTGTCCATGAAATTTAAAAATATTCATGATAGTTCAAAAAGTGCCCATGAAATACAATCGAGAAATGAAGGCTACGATTTAAATACAATCGATCTTAGCTAGCTATCTGTTCACAATCTTCTTGCCCTTCTTTTTCGCAAATGGAGTTCTTCTGTGGAACGGACGTCCTTTAGGTAGGGTGGTCCTGCTTCTTCTTGTGGTGTATGCTGCTACTTCATCATCGTCGTCATGTTCGATTCTCGGGTCGCCGTACTTGTCGAAGTCTTGCTCATTGGCTACTCCATCCATTCCGATGATCTTCCTTTTGCCTCTCCTCACGACAACACGACTGGGCTTTGACGGGTCGGTAATGAAGAAGCATTTGTCCACTTGGGAAGCCAGTACCCATGGCTCATTTTTCGCGGTGACGTTTGCGCCTGCGGTCTTGGATTTGGCTTCGGGTATAACCATGGTGGTGAAATACCGGTCTTCTTTTAGGACGCTCTTGGCCCATCTGACACGGAACATCGGGACCTTCTCTCCAGCGTAGCTCAGCTCCCAGATCTCCTCGATCCTTCCGTAGTATCTGTCCTTGTCGTTACCGGTGTAGGATTCCATCGTTACCCCGGAGTTCTGATAACCATCGCTCTTCATGTCCTTGGCCTCGGTGTAGAATGTGTAGCCGTTGATATCGTACGCCTCATATGTCATCAGGTTGTGCTCGGCGCCCTGTGACAAGGCGAATATGAGTTGTTCTTCCGCGGAAGAATCCTCATGTAAAGGGTACGACAGAAGCTTCTGCTTGAACCAACGCGTGAAACATGAGTTGTGCTCTTTGAGTATATCTCCGTCCGTCCTCTGTTGGCCTCGGTCATTGTACGTCTTCTTAATAAAGGTTTTGTGCTCTACCACCCAAGGATCGACCACGTCTATGTGTTGTAGCGCGACTAGGTTTGCTCTTTCAAAGTCGGCGAGTCGACCCTCGAAGT
>NW_025295815.1:0-992 GCF_018294505.1 Triticum aestivum | reverse complement strand
TGTTTTACCTTCATCTCCAGAGCCATGAGCGTTACTTTCAGGCGGGTATCCTCGGGCCTGCATCCTTCATACAATGGAGTAACTGCGTCTAACTCAAGTTGATCCATCTTGGCTTTCTCTCGGGCGGCAGCTCTTGCGTTATCCGTCTGCTTGAGAAGCAGCTCTTGAATATGAGGGTCCTGCACCCAGCCCATCGATGGTCCAGCGTCGTCTGCTCCGCCGGCATCATCATCTTCATGATCATGCCCGTCGTCTGCTCCGGCATCTTCCTCATCATCATGTCCTGCATCTTCTACATGATGACTGTGTACAGCATCACCGTCGTGATCATCTCCTGGGGATTCTTCGTCTTCTCGCCCGCCCGAGCCGCGGTGGTTGTCTTGCTGCCCTTCCTCATTTCTTGCCCGGCCCCCATGGACGACTTCGTAGTCATCTTCATCACCTTGCCACCGATAGCCATCCATGAAACCACGCAAGAGCAGGTGGTCCCGCACCTGCCAGGATTCCGGGTCCACAATAAGGCTCTTCAGCTTGCATCTTCGACACAGACATCTTATCTCCGTCTCGTTCTTTTGAAGCATCTTGGCCTTCGCGGACCTCAAAAACCTATTCACGATGCCTTCGGTCATCATGCGGACCATGGTCGCCTGCGGGGTAGAGCAAAACGATATTTTAGAACCAAGAAAAAATTTGGCATGACTTTCCCTAAAAATAGGACCAAAAAGAATGCTTAATGCCAAAATTCTCGCCGAAACGGAAATGAATCAACATTCCGGCAAAATATTGGCAACTATCGCATTTCAAATACCGGTACACCTCCAAACACAAACACATATGCAACACCACAAACATATGCAACACCACGAACATACATAGATCTAGCTAGGCCATAAAAAGTGCATGTGCACATTGTTGTAGGGAGAACAACATAAATATAGCTTCCCCCCTTACTTACCTATCAAAACAAGGTAATTTAACCACTTAAATTGAAT
>NW_025295814.1:0-992 GCF_018294505.1 Triticum aestivum | reverse complement strand
CTCTCTACTTTTTTGCACATGCTATGTGGGTGAAATGATGATACCATGACAAGTTTCAACCTTTTAAGAGTTCATTTGTAGTGCTTTTCAATTCAGGGTCATTTAGCTCAAAACAAATCAGTAAATGCATGAAAAATAGCAAATGATGTGAGAAAGGGTTGAAATTTGATGACGTGGCTTTGAATGGTGCATACCAACCGCAGAAAAGTCTAGAAAAATGAAGTGCCGGCCTTTGTAACAGATGAGTTTTCGTCCGAACCCTGATACTTCGAAAGAGATTGTCCAGTTTGTACACGAAGTGCGTCCAGTTTTTGTCGTAACCCTCTCTACTTTTTTGCATATGCTATGTGGGTGAAATGATGATACAATGACAAGTTTCAACCTTTTCAGAGTTCATTTGTAGTGCTTTTCAATTTCAGGGTCATTTAGCTCAAAACAAATCAGTAAATGCATGAAAAATAACAAATGATGTCACAAAGGGTTGAAAGGTTATGACATGGCTTTCAATGGTGCATACGGAACGCAAAAAAGTCTGGAGCTGTAATAAGTTTAAAAAAATGAAGTGCCGGCCTTTGTAATAGAGGAGTTTTCATCCGAAACCCTGATACTTCGAAAGAGATTGTCCAGTTTGTACACGAAGTGCATCGAGTTTTTGCCGTAAACCTCTCTACTTTTTTGCACATGCTATGTGGGTGAAATGATGATACCATGAAAAGTTTCAACCTTTTCAGAGTTCATTTGTAGTGTTTTTCAATTTCAGGGTCATTTAGCTTAAAACAAATCAGTAAATGCATGAAAAATAGCAAATGATGTCAGAAACGGTTGAAAGTTGATGACGTGGCTTTGAATGGTGCATACTGAACGCAAAAAAAGTTTGAAGATGCAATAAGTTTAAAAAAATGAAGTGCCGGCCTTTGTAACAGATGAGTTTTCGTCCGAAACCCTGATACTTCGAAAGAGATTGTGCAGTTTGTACACGAAGTTCATCCAGT
>NW_025295813.1:0-992 GCF_018294505.1 Triticum aestivum | reverse complement strand
GGTTCACCCGATGATATCATCGTGGAACATGTGGGAGCCAACATGGGTATCCAGATCCCGCTGTTGGTTATTGACCGGAGAGGCGTCTCGGTCATGTCTGCATGTCTCCCGAACCCGTAGGGTCTACACACTTAAGGTCCGGTGACGCTAGGGTTGTAGAGATATATGTATGCGGAAACCCGAAAGTTGTTCGGAGTCCCGGATGAGATCCCGGACGTCACGAGAGGTTCCGGAATGGTCCGGAGGTGAAGAATTATATATAGGAAGTCCAGTTTTGGCCACCGGGAAAGTTTCGGGGGTTATCGGTATTGTACCGGGACCACCGGAAGGGTCCCGGGGGTCCACCGGGTGGGGCCACCTGTCCCGGAGGGCCCCGTGGGCTGAAAGTGGAGGGGAACCAGCCCCTAGTGGGCTGGGGTGCCTCCTTGGGCCTCCCCCCATGCGCCTAGGGTTGGGAACCCTAGGGGGGGGGAGTTCCCCCTTGCCTTGGGGGGCAAGGCAACCCCTTCCCCCCTTGGCCGCCGCCCCCCCCTTGGAGATCCCATCTCCTAGGGCTGCGCACCCCCCTTGGGGGCCTATATAAAGGGGGGGGGGAGGGAGGGCAGCACACTACAGCCTTTGGCGCCTCCCTCCTCCCCTGCAACACCTCTCTCTCTCGCGCAGAAGCTCGGCGAAGCCCTGCCGGAGAGCCGCTACATCCACCACCACGCCGTCGTGCTGTTGGATCTCCATCAACCTCTCCTCCCCCCTTGCTGGATCAAGAAAGGAGGAGACGTCGCTGCACCGTACGTGTGTTGAACGCGGAGGTGCCGTACGTTCGGCACTCGGTCATCGGTGATTTGGATCACGGCGAGTACGACTCCGTCATCCACGTTCATTGGAACGCTTCCGCTCGCGATCTACAACGGTATGTAGATGCACTCCCTTCCCTCGTTGCTAGTAGACTCCATAGATGCATCTTGGTGAGCGTAGGAAAATTTTAAAATTATGCT
>NW_025295812.1:0-992 GCF_018294505.1 Triticum aestivum | reverse complement strand
CGCTTAACTTCAGAGTTCTGATGGGATCCGGTGCTTTAGTGCTGGTGTGATCGCATCTGACATGTTACCCCCGTCTTCGTCCCTTATGCTTGCCCCTCCCAGCTCCACTACACACACGATTGCACATTCCTTTGGCCGCTCCCGCTCAACTACGGAGACGAGTTTTACCACGGTTCAACCGCACCAGTGCCTATTTACCATGGTTTCGATCCCTTTGAGAACACGCTTGCCGCCGCTAGACGCGTGAATAATGAGGAGCGAGCTAAAACTTACCGTAAACGTGCAAAATAATAAAACGTGCTAAACATTTGTCGCGCACGTGCGTTTTGGTTTGCACGCGGCGCAAAAAAAATAAAAAGGGAATGCAACACGAGGACTTCCCAGGAGGTCACCCATCCTAGTACTACTCTCGCCCAAGCAAGCTTAACTTCGGAGTTCTGATGGGATCCGGTGCTTTAGTGCTGGTATGATCGCATCCGACATGTCACCCCCGTCTCCGTCCCTTATGCTTGCCCCTCCCAGCACCACTACACACATGATTGCACATTCCTTTGGCCGCTCCCGCTCAACTACGGAGACGAGTTTACCATGGTTCAACTGCACCAGTGCCTATTTGCTATGGTTTCGACCCCTTTCAGAACACGCTTGCCGCCGCTAGACACGTGAATAATGAGCAGCGAGCTAAAACTTACCGCAAATGTGCAAAATAATAAAACGTGCTAAACATATGTCGCGCAGGTGCGTTTTGTTTTGCACGCGGCGCAAAAAAATTAAAAAGGGAATGCAACACGAGGACTTCCCCATCCTAGTACTACTCTCGCCCAAGCACGCTTAGCTTCGGAGTTCTGATGGGATCCGGTTCTTTAGTGCTGGTATGATCGCATCCGACATGTTACCCCCGTTTTCGTCCCTTATGCTTGCCCCTCCCAGCTCCACTACACACACGATTGCACATTCCTTTGGCCGCTCCCGCTCAACTACGGAGACGAGTT
>NW_025295811.1:0-992 GCF_018294505.1 Triticum aestivum | reverse complement strand
TTTTTTTTAGGGTTTCGGACGGGGGAAGAAGAGATCCGAATGGAGGGGGTATAAATAGGCATAGAGGGAGCTAGGAGAGTCCAAATGAGGTGCGGTTTTCGCCCACACGATCGTGATCGAACGCTCTAGGACATGGAGCAGAGTTTGGTGGGTTTTGGGCCAAATTTGGGGGGTGTTGGGCTGCAACACACACGAGGCCTTTTCGGTCCCTCGGTTAACCGTTGGAGTATCAAACGAAGTCCAAATGACCCGAAACTTGACAGGCGGTCTACCGGTAGTAAACCAAGGCCGCTTGGCAAGACTCGGTCCAATCCGGAAATGTTTAAACCCCACACAAGAAAGAAAGGTAGAAATGACCACCGGAGGAGAACGAAACGCCGGAATGCAAAACGGACAACGGGGAAAATGCTCGAATGCATGAGATGAACATGTATGCAATTGCAATGCACGTGATGACATGATAAGAGATGCCCAAAAAAGAAAACAACACACGGAGACAAAGACCCGAACCCGAGAAATAAATATAACTTAGCGCCGGAGACGGCAAGAGTTGGATACAAATATGGAAAGTATATCTAGGGCGTTACAACACTCCACCACTACGAAAAGATCTCGTCCCGAGATCTAGGACTGAAAGAACTCCGGGTACTCAGAACGGAGGTGATCCTCGCGTTCCCAGGTAGCTTCACGGTCGGAATGGTGTGACCACTTGACTTTGAGAAATTTGATTGACTTGTTGCGAGTCTTGCGTTCAGTCTCTTCGAGAATAGCAACTGGGTGCTCACGATAGGAGAGATCTTCTTGGAGCTCAATGTCCTCGAAGTTGACGGTGCGGTCAGGAGTCTTGAAGCACTTTCGAAGCTGAGAGACATGGAACACATCATGAACATTTGCAAAGTTTGAAGGAAGCTCGAGTTGATAGGCGAGGTCGCCTCTCTTGCTGACAATCTTGAAAGGTCCCACGTATCTAGGGGCAAGCTTCCCTTTGATAC
>NW_025295810.1:0-992 GCF_018294505.1 Triticum aestivum | reverse complement strand
TTGAATGGTGCATTTTGAACACACAAAAAGTCAGGAGTTCAAATAAGTTTAAAAAAATGAAATCCCTTTGTAACAGACGAGTTCCGGAAGAAATCCTGATACTTTGAAAGAGATTGTCCGTTTTGTACACGAAGTGCATCCAGTTTTTGCCGTAACCCTCTCAACTTTCTTGCACATGCTATGTGGATGAAATGATGATATCATGCCAACTTTCAACCTTTTCAGAGTTCATTTGAAATGCTTTTCAATTTTAGGGTCTTATAGCTCAAAATAATTAGTAAATGCATGAAAAATAACAAATGAAGTCAGAAAGGATTGAAAAATGATGATGTGGCTTTGAATGGTGCATTTTGAACACACAAAAAGTCAGCAGTTCAAATAAGTTTAAAAAAATGAAATCCCTTTGTAACAGACAAGTTTTCGGATGAAATCCTCGTACTTTGAAAGGGATTGTCCGTTTTGTACACGAAGTGCATCCAATTTTTGCCGTAACCCTCTCAACTTTCTTGCACGTGCTATCTGGATGAAATGATGATATCATGCCAACTTTCAACCTTTTCAGAGTTCATTTGAAATGTTTTTCAATTTTAGGATCTTATAGCTCAAAATATTAGTAAATGCATGAAAAATAACAAATGAAGTCAGAAAGGATTGAAAAATGATGATGTGGCTTTGAATGGTGCATTTTGAACACACAAAAAGTCAGGAGTTCAAATAAGTTTTAGAAAATGAAATCCCTTTGTAACAGACGAGTTTCCGGATGAAATCCTGATACTTTGAAAGGGATTGTCCGTTTTGTACACGAAGTGCATCCAGTTTTTGCCGTAACCCTCTCAACTTTCTTGCACATGCTATGTGGATGAAATGATGATATCATGCCAACTTTCAACCTTTTCAGAGTTCATTTGAAATGCTTTTCAATTTTAGGGTCTTATAGCTCAAAATAATTAGTAAATGCATGAAAAATAACAAATGAAGTCAGAAAGGATTGA
>NW_025295809.1:0-992 GCF_018294505.1 Triticum aestivum | reverse complement strand
CTCTCTCGCTCTCGGCCGAAGCACACCGTCGCCGCCGTTCACCGTAGCCACTGTCTCCGGCCACCCCTCGCTCCCCCGACTAGCTCAGAAGCTCCGCCTCGACTCCCTCTTCCTCCCCACCGCTCCACGAGTCCCCGGAAGCCCTGCATCGCCGCCACGTCGCCGTTCCCCTCTTCGGGCTCCGACCACCGTCGCCGACGAATTCGCCGTCTCCAGCGCGTCCCCGAGCCCGCTTCGACGCCCACTGCAACCGCGGTGAGCTACGCCACCATTTCCCCCTCTTCTCCCCCTCGTTCCCTCACCGTAGCTTCATCTCCACCACGGCCGAACCTCCGCCGTCGCCGAGCTCGCCGTCGACGCAGCTCCGGTGACCATTTGGTCACCCCGGCGAGTCCAACGCGTTCACAGAACCCAGTAGAGCATCCCTAGCGCCTCACTTTGCTCGACTTCGAGCTCCAGCACCACTCCCGTGCACGACCGAACCTCGGCGGCCGCAGCCGAGCTCACCGCCGTCAACTCCGGCCACCCCGACCCCAACGGACTCCGTCAAGAGCCGCGGGTCGTCCTCAGCTTCACTCCGGTGGTCGCCGCGTTCCATTTGGTGGCCGAAACGACCAAAACCACTATCGCCGCCGCACTGATGGTCGCCGCCGGCCAGAACTCCGGCGAGCTGACGTGGCCTAGTTGATTAACCACTAATCCACCACCTACTGACGCTGACAAGTGGGCCCCAGGGCTTAGTCAAAGCTAACCAGCCCGGGGTCAACGCGGGATTAGCCCCTGTGACACTGACGTGTGGACCCCACACGTCAGGTTTGACCCGAGCCAGCCCCGTTGACCTGCTGATGTCACTGTGATGTCAGGCTGACGCAGTAATTGAATTTCTGGATTTAAATTAAATCAGGAAATTCCAGAATATTAATTAAACTTCAAAAATTCATAACTTTTATTCTGTAACTCCAAATTGGACAAATTATATATGAAAAATGATC
>NW_025295808.1:0-992 GCF_018294505.1 Triticum aestivum | reverse complement strand
CGGTTGGGGACAACAACCGCGACTAAAGGGTACCCTTTAGTCGCGGTCCGCCTCCCCAACCGGGACTAAAGGCATTGTGCTGCTACCACTGCCGCTCCCCTCGCTAGTTTAGTCCCACCTCGCTAGTTGAGAGGGGCGCGCAGTGGTTTATAAGCCCCACTGCCGCTCCCCTCTTGAGCTCCTCTCCATTGCAGGCTTACGGGCCTAATTGTCACTGCTATGCCTGATGGGCCTACTGGGCCTTCTGCGGGCCTGAATCCTGGCCCATCGATGGGTTTCTAGCCGTATTCAGGCCGTGGTGGCCCAGTAGGTGGCATATTTTTTATTTTTTGCCTGTTTTTTGTTTTCTTTTTTGCTTTATTTATTTTGTTTTGTTTCTACTTACAACAAAAAACTTATTTATTTTATTTTATTTTGTTTCTAATTACTTATTTATTTTACTTTATGATAATTATTTTTGCTATTAAAGTTTCTAACAACAAAAGTTCTTTATGAAAATTCTTTTAGCTTTCAATGATTTTGAACAGAAAATACTTCGATAATTTTAGTTGAATCAATTTTATTTATGTTATTAAAATTTATTTTATTTTGTTTGTACTTATATATTTTATTAAAGTTTATATTATTTTGTTTCTAATTCATTTTAAAATCTTAAAAATACAATTATATATCAAAAAAATCAGAAAATAAAACTAATTCATTTTAAATTCTTAAAAATACAAATAATATATCAAAAAAATTAGAAAAATAAAACTAATTCATTTTAAAATCTTAAAAATACAATTATATATCAAAAAAATCAGAAAAATAAAACTAATTCATTTTAAAATCCCTTGAAGGTTTGACAAAAGGTTTGATACATCATTCAGTTCATCGACCAAATACAAAGTTTGGTACAATAAATTATTACACATCAATTCTTCCCTTGTGTCCCTGCTTGCTTACGATTGTGCCGTATCCATGGAGCATCCTCATCATTTAACTTAATGCTT
>NW_025295807.1:0-992 GCF_018294505.1 Triticum aestivum | reverse complement strand
GGGTCAACGCGGGATTAGCCCCTGTGACACTGACGTGTGGACCCCACACGTCAGGTTTGACCCGAGCCAGCCCTGTTGACCTGCTGATGTCACTGTGATGTCAGGCTGACGCAGTAAATGATATTTCTGGATTTAAATTAAATCAGGAAATTCCAGAATATTATTTAAACTTCAAAAATTCATAACTTTTATTCTGTAACTCCAAATTGGACAAATAATATATGAAAAATGATCAGAAAAATCCAATCTATCCATCTGTACTATTTTCATGCATGATCAAACAAGTTAACTTGATGTTTCAATCAGAACAAGAAAAGGCACTTTAAAAGGCCATATTTGAATTTGAAATTTGAATCTTTGATTCAAATTTGCTCAAACCCTTCTGGTTTTAGTTGCATTAGCCCAACACACTCATATTGCCATGTTTCGTGCATGCATCATATTGTTGCACATTGTTTGGTGATGCCTGTGTATCGTTATCCTTTGCGACAGGATTTGTCCCCGAGGAGTATCGTGATTACCCTAACGAGGAATCGTATCCGTGCAATGAACCATCAGGCAAGCAACCAACCATTTGATCATATCGATACAATCCCATGTTCTCGCTCCTGCTCTCTTTTACTGCATTAAGACAACGCGATTCAAACTGCTGTGTGCTACGGTAGTTGAACCCATTTCCTCTGCATGACCTGTCATTGCCACAGTAACTAGATGAAACCCACTAGCATGTGTAGGAGTTGATTGAGCCATATGTATGTGTTGTTCCTACCTTGCTATGCCTGCTATGCTTAGAGTCGTGTCAGGTCTGGTTCATCTGGGTGATGGGCTAGAGTGAAATGATTATGTCGGTAATGAGAGTGGTGTGGTGAACACGATTTGGTAAAGGTATCGATGAGAGGCCATGTAGGAGTACATGGTGGGTTGTTTCATTGAAGCCGACCTTAAGCACTGAGATCTGTATGTGTGATTTAAGAATCAGCTACTACCATGCA
>NW_025295806.1:0-992 GCF_018294505.1 Triticum aestivum | reverse complement strand
GGTGAGTCTAAGCCTGAAACTTGGCTCGAAGACTACCGAGTGGCAGTTCAGATCGGTGGTGGGAACGACGAGGTGGCCATGAAGCATTTGCCCCTCATGTTGGAAGGTTCTGCCAGGGCATGGTTGACTCAATTACCTCCTAGCAGCATTTACACTTGGGAAGATCTGTCCCGAGTGTTCGTCAGAACGTTTGAAGGGACTTGCAAGCGACCAGCGGGATTGACAGAGTTGCAAGTCTGCGTGCAGAAAACTAATGAGACTCTCAGAGAGTATATTCAGAGGTGGATCACTTTGCATCACACTGTGGAAAATGTCTCTGATCATCAGGCAGTATGCGCCTTCAAAGACGGCGTCAAGAACAGAGAACTGAGTTTGAAATTTGGTCGAACCGGTGACATGACCTTGAGTCGGATGATGGAGATTGCTACCAAGTACGCCAACGGCGAAGAAGAAGACCGACTCCGAAGCGGCAAGCACAAGCCAAGTCAGTCGGAAAAAGGAAACACCAGTCGGAAACAGAAGCGGAAGGCTGAACCGGCAGCTCCTGGAGAGGCTCTGGCCGTGACTCAAGGAAAGTTTAAGGGGAAACCAAAAGGATCCTGGAACCCCAAGAAGGTAAAGGATAAAGAAGGGAATGACGTGATGGATATGCCATGTCACATTCACACGAAGAAAGATGAAGAGGGGAATATCATTTACCCAAAGCACACCACTCGCCAATGTCGACTCCTGATCCAGCAGTTTCAGGGAAAACAGTCTAAGGACAAGGAGAAGGAGTCGGACAAGGCCGAAGACAAAGAGGACAGTGAGGGAGGATATCCGCATATCAACTCCACTCTGATGATCTTTGCAGATGTGGAAAGCAGAAGTCGACTGAAAGTGATTAACCGAGAGGTGAACATGGTTGCCCCAGCAAAGGCAAATTATCTGAAGTGGTCTCAAACACCCATCACATTCGACCAATCAGATCACCCGACTCATATTGCCACCCC
>NW_025295805.1:0-993 GCF_018294505.1 Triticum aestivum | reverse complement strand
TGGGATGTCCGATGAGGCGGCACGCGTCTCCGGGTTGTGCCCCCCCCCTCACGGACGGCGCCGCCGCCGGCACCTGGAGGAGGGAAACGGACGCGCCGGGTCTGCACGGAGGGGATCTTGCTGTGGGTCTGGCACGGATGTTGCCCCAAAGTGTTCCGATGGGCTGACCTAGCACAACCGGGTGGAGAGGTCCACTGGTCAAAGCCCGTCCGTGCAAAGTCAAAGGGCTAGATCCCGTGGTCAAACGCTAGAGGGTTAGGCGGGACGGGGGCCCTAGGGGGTAGCAATGCGACCGGAGCATCGCACCGGGACCTCATACATGCGGGGTGGTATGGTGGCATGTCCTAAGAGGCGGCACGCGTCTCCGGGTTGTGCCCCCCCTCACGGACGGCGATGACACGGTAGTAGACGTTCTGCGGTAACGATGCGGCGTGAATATTATTAAATACTCGGAGCGCGATAAAATCATGAGTTTTTTACACGACGTGGGCACATGTGTTGTAGGACTAATGGTAATTTTTCATAATTGTTCGTGATGGAGAAGTATCCGAACAATTCCCTCTATGCGGATCGCTCTTCGCGTGTCTACGACTGTGGCCGGCGGCCTCCGGGGGCTAGCATGCCACCAAATATTGCATAGGCGGCCTCTCACAAGTCTGGAAGTGTTGTGGCGGGTGCAAACGCTCGGCACGCGTCTCCGGGGTGTGCCCCCCATCACGGACGGCGCCGCCGCCGGCACCTGGAGGGGGAAACGGACACGTCGGGTCTACACGGAGGGGATCTTGCTGTGGCTCTGGCCCGGATGTTGCTCCAAAGTGTTCCAATGGGCTGACCTAACACAACCGGGTGGAGAAGTCCACTGGTCAAAGCCCGTCCGTGCAACGTCAAAGGGCTAGATCCCGTGGTCAAACGCTACAAGGTTAGGCGGCACGGGGGCCCTGGGGGGTAGCAATGCCACCGGAGCGTCGCACCGGGACCTCATACATGCTGGGT
>NW_025295804.1:0-993 GCF_018294505.1 Triticum aestivum | reverse complement strand
GCGTGCCGCCTCTTCGGACATGCCACAACACCACCCCGCATGTATGAGGGCCCGGTACGACGCTCCGGTGGCATTGCTACCCCCCAGGGCCCCCGTCCCGCCTAACCCTGTAGCGTTTGACCACGGGATCTAGCCCTTTGACTTTGCACGGACGGGCTTTGACCAGTGGACCTCTCCACCCGGTTGTGTCGGGTCGGCCCAGAGGGACACCGGGGAGCAACATCCGGGCCAGGCCCACAGCTACATCCACTCCGTGTAGACCCGACGCGTCCGTTTCCCCCCTCCGGGTGCCGGCGGCGGCGCCGTCCGTGAGGGGGGGCACGCACCGGAGACGCGTGCTGGGCGTTTGCAACCGCCTCAACACTTCCAGACTTGTGAGAGGCCGCCTACGCAAGATTTTACGGTATGCTACCCCCCGAAGGCCGCCGGCCACACTCGTAGACGTGCGAAGAGCAATCTGCGTAGAGGGAAGTGTTCAGATACTTCTCCATCACAAAAAATTATGAAAAATTACCATCAGTCCTATAGCACATGTGCCCACGTTGTGTTAAAAACTCATGATTTTATCGCGCTCCAAGTATTTAATAATATTCACGCTGCATCGTTACCGCAGAACGTCTACCACCGTTTCATTGCCGTCCGTGAGGGGGGCCACAACCCGGAGACGCGTGCCGCCTCTTCGGACATGCCACAACACCACCCCGCATGTATGAGGGCCCGGTACGAAGCTCCGGTGGCATTGCTACCCCCCAGGGCCCCCGTCCCGCCTAACCCTGTAGCGTTTGACCACGGGATCTAGCCCTTTGACTTTGCACGGACGGGCTTTGACCAGTGGACCTCTCCACCCGGTTGTGTTAGGTCGGCCCATAGGAACACTTTGGAGCAACATCCGGGCCAGGCCCACAGCTACATCCACTCCGTGTAGACTCGACGCGTCCGTTTCCCCGCTCCGGGTGCCGGCGGCGACGCCGTTCGTGAGGGGGGCCACGCACC
>NW_025295803.1:0-993 GCF_018294505.1 Triticum aestivum | reverse complement strand
AAAAAAGTTAGATCTGTTCATCCTTTATCCAAGCCAGTCTGAGCCTTTGCAATTTTCTATTCGTTGCTTGCATAGTTGAATTATCGGTTGCATCGTCGTGTCAGTTGCTGGTCTTAGTGTCTAGTTCCTTTAGAGTTTCGAGTTCTGTTCACATTAGTCACGCCGCCGCTGCATCATTATCCCTTCCGCTGTCCACCATCCCATCTATTAATTTCCACCACGTGCTACGCGCTGTTCATTGTCATAATCATAGTTGAGGTCATTCACATCTTTGCCTGATCCAATCTGCATCTTATCTAGTTTGTCTTGGAAAGAGGGAGAAAAAAAAGAGAGAAAAAAGAGAGAAAAAAAGGAAAGAAAAAAAAAGAAAAAGAGAGAGAAGAAAAAGAAAAAAAAAGCGTGAGGAAAAAAGAGAGAAGAAGAAAAAAATCGGATCTATCTAGAATCAATCTCGTACCTGAATTCGGATTAGAATCTGTTTTGCGCACTGTTCAGCAAAACAGGTGTATCTTCCTCATATGAAGTCCGTTTTGGCTCCGTGAGTACTCAAATTGAAGCTAGCGACGAGCCGCATGTAAATAGTTGCAGAAGCTGGTTCAATATTTGACACCTCAAAATCGTCTTCTAAATAGGTCTTTTTGCTCTCCGAAGTTCGTGAACACAACTTGTTCCAATTTTTCAGGCCAGTTTTAAAATTCTTTGACTCCTCATATCAATTCAGAATTGAGTGATTCTTTTTGCATTGGAAAGCTTGAGTTAGTAGCAAACTTTTCAAGAGGAAAGTTGAAGAGAGAGTTGTTATATATCCTGCTTGGCAGTTGTTTTTCATCATTATCTTCACTGCCGTTGTGATCTTCACTTATATCTTGCTGTCAAGAGCTACTTAGTATCCTTCATTGGTGCTAGTTGTGCTACGCCGTGACCTTATTAGTGTTCTAGGCTCGCGTCTCTAGTCCGGTCTAGCCTAGGACCAGCACAGTACCGTCGTTGAGC
>NW_025295802.1:0-993 GCF_018294505.1 Triticum aestivum | reverse complement strand
AACTAGTGATACTACCACTAACTCAGACCGATCCGTAGTAGTCCTCGTAGAAGTCGCCTCCATAGCCTGGAAGTTCAACATGATCATCCGGAAACAGACGATCTCGCGGAGCTTGTGGACCATAGGGGCTAGGATGAGGCCTTGGACCAACAAACGGTGGCCTGCGGGGGCCGCGAGGTGGGGTGATGCCTCCTACATCACGCCAAACCATTACGTCCGGCAGAGCAGATCTCACAGGATAGAGATCGCGCATATCTGAATATCCAGCTTGCACCGCCGGTGCGAACCGAGTCAAAGTGGCCCAGTGGTCAGCACGGGTATTGAAGAGCTCTAACCTTAAGGCCCGATTTTCACGGTCCTTATCCTCGAGCATCTCAGCAGTGGTGCGAGTCCGTGAATCCTCCTGAGTGGGGTCAGCATAGATAGCCTGGAGATATCCTTGTGCTCCCGGAAGTGATCCTGGCATATACCGGAAATCAGAGTCCCAAAATAACCCAGATCTGACTCGCATAATGGTCATCATAGAGTAGGCGGCGTCCTGCACAGCCATCTCAATAGTAACCCCGAGTCCATAGGAGCAGTGAAGAGGCTCGGTGGATCCAGGATAAGATGGAAATATCCTGATAGTGCAGAGATACTGGCTTTGATTAAAATCTCGGAATTGCTCTTCGACCGTGTACTCGGGATACCAGCGGTATCCAGCCTCAGTCATTACCCTGACCAACTTAGCAGTATGGCCGGGTACATCTAGACATCGAGTCAGGCGAACCACTTGATTGAGGTCGCGAGTGGCCATCTGAAAGCACAATCATAATGCAAAGGCATTAGAATTTCTAGCAAAATTTCGGCAGCATAACAGCTGTAAATGCTCAAAAAGGATTTTGAGACATTTGACAAAGGATTTCGTACACACTCAACATCACCATATCAAAGTTCTGAAACCATTCTGGCAACATAATGTGGTAGTAGAACTGAACTAGGCTTGTAACCATC
>NW_025295801.1:0-993 GCF_018294505.1 Triticum aestivum | reverse complement strand
TCGGTCTACGAGGGTACGTGGACAACACTCTCCCCTCTCGTTGCTATGCATCACCATGATCTTGCGTGTGCGTAGGAATTTTTTTTGAAATTACTACGTTCCCCAACAGTGGCATCCGAGCCAGGTTTTATGCGTTGATGCTATGCACGAGTAGAACACAAGTGAGTTGTGGGCGATATAAGTCATACTGCTTACCAGCATGTCATACTTTGGTTCAGCGGTATTGTGAGATGAAGCGGCCCGGACCGACATTACGCGTACGCTTACGCGAGACTGGTTTCACCATTGCGAGCACTCGTTGCTTAAAGGTGACCGGCGGGTGTCTGTCTCTCTCACTTTAGTTGAACCGAGTGTGGCTACGCCCGGTCCTTGCGAAGGTTAAAACAACACCAACTTGACAAACTATCGTTGTGGTTTTGATGCGTAGGTAAGAACGGTTCTTGCTAAGCCCGTAGCAGCCACGTAAAACTTGCAACAACAAAGTAGAGGGCGTCTAACTTGTTTTTGCAGGGCATGTTGTGATGTGATATGGTCAAGACATGATGTGATATAATTTGTTGTATGAGATGATCATGTTTTGTAACCGAGTTATCGGCAACTGGCAGGAGCCATATGGTTGTCGTTTTATTGTATGCAATGCAATCGCCATGTAATGCTTTACTTTATCACTAAGCGGTAGCGATAGTCGTAGAAGCATAAGATTGACGAGACGACAACGATGCTACGATGGAGATCAAGGTGTCGCGCCAGTGACGATGGTGATCATGACGGTGCTTCGGAGATGGAGATCACAAGCACGGTGCTTCGGAGATGGAGATCACAAGCACAAGATGATGATGGCCATATCATATCACTTATATTGATTGCATGTGATGTTAATCCTTTATGCATCTTATCTTGCTTTGTTTGACGGTAGCATTATAAGATGATCCTTCACTAAATTATCAAAGTATAAGTGTTCTCCCTGAGTATGCACCGTTGCGAAAGTTCTTC
>NW_025295800.1:0-993 GCF_018294505.1 Triticum aestivum | reverse complement strand
CACCGTGCGCTTGTTCTCCTCGTGGCCAACACGTCGTTTTATTTCCTGTTCAGCTTTGCAAGCAAGATGAAACAAATGGTCCATAGGATAACACTCTTCATGAATTAGTATCTCTTGAATATCACGGTTTAATCCTCCTCAAAATCTATCCATAAAATCATCTTCACTTTCTTCTAAAGAGGAATGCAACAAGGTAGTTTGTAAATCATCATAATATTTTGTTACAGTTTCACTACCTTGTTTTAAGTGTTGCAACTTCTTAATCATGTCACGAGTATAATAAGCAGGGACGAAAGTATGTCGCATGGCAAGTTTCAAATCATCCCAAGTAGTAGGTATATAATCAGGGTGTAACCGACAATATTCACTCCACCAAACCAAAGCATAACCAGTGAAAGAACCAACCGCAACCTTAACCTTTTTATGTTCATCGAAATTATGGGAAGCAAATATATTTTTTATGTCGAACTCCCATTCAATATATAAAGCAGGTTTAAAACGTCCATTGAATGATGGTATAGATACATTAACCTGATCATGTGCATTTGGATGTTTGTGCACCTCTCGTGACGGTTGTGGTATTTGCAAAGGTGGTGGCACGTCTCCCGCGATCGACAAAGCCCATGAATTGACTCTGGATCCTGTCATGATTAGTAGAACAAGAAATCACCTGACAAGTATGCATATATGCAATATTTTTGGTCATATCCAAGGTAGTCATGTCCTCATCATTTGTTTTGCTTACAAATGAAGGGCCTAGCTTGGACAAGAAATATGAACCTTGGAACAAGTTCAAGAATGGAGATGATGGCATGCGCAAGGTAATCAAGAACGGAGTTACAAGTGATGATTTCAGGACTTTGAAGCCACTATAAGGAGTGCTTGAAGCCTTGGACGAAATATACAAGATGCCACTTCATAAATTTCGTCCAGAGGCTATTTTAGGTGTTGCGTCACCTTATTATTGGGCCAGGCCCATGTATTTTCGAAATA
>NW_025295799.1:0-993 GCF_018294505.1 Triticum aestivum | reverse complement strand
CACAACGTCTACTACCGTTTCATTGCCGTCCGTGAGGGGGGCCACAACCCGGAGACGCGTGCCGCCTCTTCGGACATGCCACAACACCACCCCGCATGTATGAGGGCCTGGTACGACGCTCCGGTGGCATTGCTACCCCCCAGGGCCCCCGTCCCGGCTAACCCTGTAGCGTTTGACCACGGGATCTAGCCCTTTGACTTTGCACGGACGGGCTTTGACCAGTGGACCTCTCCACCCGGTTGTGTTAGGTCGGCCCAGAGGAACACTTTGGAGCAACATCCGGGCCAAACCCACAGCTACATCCACTCCGTGTAGACCCGACGTGTCCGTTTCCCCCCTCCAGGTGCCGGCGGCGGCGGCGTCCGTGAGGGGGGGGCACACCCCGGAGACGCGTGCTGGGCGTTTGCAACCGCCTCAACACTTCCAGATTTGTGAGAGGCTGCCTACGCAAGATTTGACGGTATGCTAGCCCCCGGAGGCCGCCGGCCACAGTCGTAGACGTGCGAAGAGCAATCCGCGTAGAGGGAAGTGTTCAGATACTTCTCCATCACAAAAAATTATGAAAAATTACCATCAGTCCTATAGCACATGTGCCCACGTTGTGTAAAAAACTCATGATTTTATCGCGCTCCAAGTATTTAATAATATTCACGCTGCATCGTTACCGTAGAACATCTACTACTGTTTCATTGCCGTCCGTGGGGGGGCCACAACCCGGAGACGCGTGCCGCCTCTTCGGACATGCCACAACACCACCCCGCATGTATGAGGGCCCGGTACGATGCTCCGGTGGCATTGCTACCCCCCAGGGCCCCCGTCCCGGCTAACCCTGTAGCGTTTGACCACGAGATCTAGCCCTTTGACTTTGCACGGACGGGCTTTGACCAGTGGACCTCTCCACCCGGTTGTGTTAGGTCGGCCCAGAGGAACACTTTGGAGCAACATCCGGGCCAAACCCACAGCTACATCCACTCCGTGTAGACCCGACGCGTC
>NW_025295798.1:0-993 GCF_018294505.1 Triticum aestivum | reverse complement strand
AATAAAGACAACTCCTATGGCTCCTGCCGGTTGTCATACTCATCGACATGCAAGTCGTGATTCCTATTACAAGAATATGATCAATCTCATACATCATATATATCATTCATCACATCTTCTGGCCATATCACATCACATAGCACTTGCTGCAAAAACAAGTTAGACGTCCTCTAATTGTTGTTGCAAGTTTTTACGTGGTTTGTAGGTTTCTAGCAAGAACGTTTCTTACCTACGTATGACCACAACGTGATTTGCCAATTTCTATTTACCCTTCATAAGGACCCTTTTCATCGAATCCGTTCCGACTAAAGTAGGAGAGACAGACACCCGCTAGCCACCTTATGCATCTAGTGCATGTCAGTCGGTGGAACCTGTCTCACGTAAGAGTACGTGTAAGGTCGGTCCGGGCCGCTTCATCCTACAATGCCGCCGAAACAAGAAAAGACTAGTAGCGGCAAGAAGAATGGGCAAACTCAACGCCCACAACTGCTTTGTGTTCTACTCGTGCATAGTAACTACGCATAGACCTGGCTCTTGATGCCACTGTTGGGAATCGTAGCATAATTTAAAAATTTCCTACGCTCACCAAGATGCATCTATGGAGTCTACTAGCAACGAGGGGAAAGGAGTGGATCTACATACCCTTGTAGATCGCGAGCGGAAGCGTTCCAATGAACGTGGATGATGGAGTCGTACTCGCCGTGATCCAAATCACCGATGACCGAGTGCCGAACGTACGGCACCTCCGCGTTCAACACACGTACGGTGCAGCGACGTCTCCTCCTTCTTGATCCAGCAAGGGGGAAGGAGAGGTTGATGGAGATCCAACAGCACGACGGCGTGGTGGTGGATGTAGCGGCTCTCCGGCAGGGCTTCGCCGAGCTTCTGCGAGAGAGAGAGAGGTGTTGCAGGGGAGGAGGGAGGCGCCCAAGGCTGTGATCTTGCTGCCCTCCCTTCCCCCCACTATATATAGGGCCAAGGGAGAGGGGGGGG
>NW_025295797.1:0-993 GCF_018294505.1 Triticum aestivum | reverse complement strand
CTTCGTCTTTTGTTGTTGCAGGAGGCGCATGGAGGAGGATTAATGGGACACTTTGGCGTGAAGAAGACAGAGGACGTACTTGCTACACATTTCTTTTGGCCAAAGATGAGACGGGATGTTGAGCGTTTTGTTGCTCGCTGCACTACATGTCAAAAAGCTAAGTCACGACTCAATCCTCATGGTTTATATATGCCTTTGCCTGTACCTAGTGTTCCTTGGGAGGATATATCTATGGACTTTGTTTTAGGTTTACCTCGAACAAAGAAGGGGAGGGATAGCATATTTGTTGTCGTGGATAGATTCTCGAAAATGGCACACTTTATACCATGTCATAAAATCGATGATGCTGTTAATGTTGCTGATTTGTTCTTTCGTGAAATTATTCGCTTGCATGGTGTGCCAAATACTATTGTTTCCGATCGTGATACTAAATTTCTTAGCCACTTTTGGAGTTGTTTATGGGCTAAGTTGGGGACTAAACTGCTTTTTAGTACTACTTGTCACCCCCAAACTGATGGACAAACTGAAGTAGTCGATAGAACATTGTCTACTATGCTTAGGGCTGTTTTGAAGAATAATAAGAAAATGTGGGAAGAATGCTTGCCTCATATTGAGTTTGCTTATAATCGTTCATTGCATTCTACTACTAAGATGTGCCCTTTCGAAATTGTGTATGGTTTCCTACCTCGTGCACCTATTGATTTGTTGCCTCTTCCATCTTCGGAGAAGGTTAATTTTGATGCTAAACAACGTGCTGAATTGATCTTAAAAATGCATGAGTTAACTAAGGAAAACATTGAGCGTATGAATGCTAAATATAAACTTGCTGGAGATAAGGGTAGAAAACATGTTGTGTTTGCACCTGGAGATCTTGTTTGGTTACATTTGCGTAAGGATAGATTTCCTGATTTGCGCAAATCAAAGCTAATGCCACGTGCTGATGGTCCTTTTAAGGTGTTAGAGAAAATAAATGATAATGCATATAAACTTGAG
>NW_025295796.1:0-993 GCF_018294505.1 Triticum aestivum | reverse complement strand
AACATGTTTTCTACCCTTATCTCCAGCAAGTTTATATTTAGCATTCATGCGCTCAATGTTTTCCTTAGTTAACTCATGCATTTTTAAAATCAATTCAGCACGTTGTTTAGCATCAAAATTAACCTTCTCCGAAGATGGAAGAGGCAACAAATCAATAGGTGCACGAGGTAGGAAACCATACACAACTTCAAAAGGGCACATCTTAGTAGTAGAATGCAATGAACGATTATAAGCAAATTCAATATGAGGCAAGCATTCCTCCCACATTTTCTTATTATTCTTCAAAACAGCCCTAAGCATAGTAGACAACGTTCTATTGACTACTTCAGTTTGTCCATCAGTTTGGGGGTGACAAGTAGTACTAAAAAGTAGTTTAGTCCCCAACTTAGCCCATAAACATCTCCAAAAGTGGCTAAGAAATTTAGTATCATGATCTGAAACAATAGTATTTGGCACACCATGCAAGCGAATAATTTCACGAAAGAACAAATCAGCAACATTAACGGCATCATCACTTTTATGACATGGTATAAAGTGTGCCATTTTCGAGAATCTATCCACGACAACAAATATGCTATCCCTCCCCTTCTTTGTTCGAGGTAAACCTAAAACAAAGTCCATAGATATATCCTCCCAAGGAACACTAGGTACATGCAAAGGCATATATAAACCATGAGGATTGAGTCGTGACTTAGCTTTTTGACATGTAGTGCAGCGAGCAATAAAACGCTCAACATCCCGTCTCATCTTTGGCCAAAAGAAATGTGTAGCAAGTACGTCCTCCGTCTTCTTCACGCCAAAGTGTCCCATTAATCCTCCTCCATGCGCCTCCTGCAACAACAAAAGACGAACGGAGCTAGCTGGAATGCATAGCTTGTTAGCTCGAAACACAAATCCATCGTTAACAACAAACTTGTTCCACATTCTTCCTTCTTTACAATTCTGCATTACATCTTTAAAATCAGCATCATGCACATATTGATCTTTGATGGT
>NW_025295795.1:0-993 GCF_018294505.1 Triticum aestivum | reverse complement strand
AACTATGCTAGAGCCCATAATAGCTTGCGGCTGCACACGGAAGTTTCTAGCATGAAAAATCTCATGATCCCTTTGAACCTGGGTGGCGGTCCAAAGAAAAACAGGCAATCCTGGAATACCCAGGTACCTCAATCCACCCAGATGTGAGTTTAAGTTGCCACCTTAAGTAAACCATTAATTAACAATCTCACATCTGTCATGAATTTCACTCAAACCCAATCCACGTCTACGAGCATAGCATGGCAATAATAAAAGCAACGTAGAAGTAACTCCCAAGGGTTTGATAGAAAACAGGTAATAGGTACTACCTCAACTACTTCCCAATACCCACAGTTTATTAGATCCTAATCATGCAATGTGTTTGAGAGAATAGATCTAATGCAATAAAAACTGGGTGTGAACGGGGTATGATCAAAGTGTTACTTGCCTTGCTGATGATCCGCAAAACCTAGCGATTCGAAGTAACAAGCGGCACACTCGGGGTACTCTATCGCAAACAGACAAGCATACAATCAGTACTCAACTAATGCACAGGTAAAACTCGAATGAAAGATCCAACCAGAAAGTTCAACTTAAGAACTCCGGTTTGGAAAAAGAATCAACTCGAAAGAAGCAACGAAAGTCAAACGGCGAAAGAAAGAAACTTCGTTTGCTAATCTGGATCTAGGTCAAATTTTACTGTAGCAAAAACTTGTTTGAGTAGGTTAAACGGAAAGAGAATTTTGAGACGAAACTCTAGGCGCTTGAATCACCTGATTCCGATAAACGAGCGAGAAGTTAAACAGAAACGAAGATTCGATCAGAAATCGAATCTGAGAAAATAACGAGAAAATCCGCCGAAATAGAAAAACGGACGAACGGTTAAAGAACGGACGTTCGTTAACAGAGAAAAACCGACGAACGCGTTCGTTAAAACGAACGGTTCGGTGAACGCTCGTAAAATAAGAAAACCGAAAAAAAACCGATCTAGGGTTTTTTTTTAAAACGAAGGGT
>NW_025295794.1:0-993 GCF_018294505.1 Triticum aestivum | reverse complement strand
TGGGTACAACAATTGGTTTCTAGTGGCTGATGGCGGAAGCGGGTTGTGAAACATCTGTGTCTATGGGACTCCATTCCCCACGGGAACAGCTGACCAGGTTAAATTCCTATCTTCGCGAGGCTGCTATCTCCATTGAGTGGTTTCCGGGGCTGGCGTCGCGTCGCTCCTCTCCGAGCAAGAAAAATCTGGCCAAGACAATAGCCAGGGACAAGCCAGTGAGTACTTTGAATGTACTCGCAAACATTATGAACACAGGTATAATATAACAATGATGTGCTGAAAAATATTTTATGCTCATGACGTCAGCCACAAAAGATAAGTAACTCTCGGATGCGCGCAAGCAAGTTATTTATAAAATTGCAATAACATGATAGTATAAAAGAAATTTATGAAATAAATAACAAGTAATGCCACAGTCGGGCGTCTGAGCGACGCCACATAAAGGGCTTTAAAAGAAATGCCACAGTCGGGCGTCTGAGCGACGCCACATAAAGGGCTTTAAAAGAAATGCCACAGTCGGGCGTCTGAGCGACACCACATAAAGGGCTTTAAAAGAAATGCCACAGTCGGGCGTCTGAGCGACACCACAAAAAGGGCTTTAAAAGAAATGCCACAGTCGGGCGTCTGAGCGACACCACATAAAGGGCTTTAAAAGAAACAATCATAGTGAATATCCCGGAGGTAGAACCATCCCAGAGATACATGATAATAACAATAATATCATGGGTTAGTCAACAATAATAATAATCATAGTTATCACCAGTCACAAGTAGTAATTCCATTTCTGGATTAACAGTTTCACCTCCGAAGACCGACACTAAGACCGATACTTGACCCATCCCAGACTGTAATCCTTAACCATGGACACGGCTATTCGAATAGGTTTATTCTCTGCAGAGGGTGTACTCTTTACCCACGAGTAACGGATTTCTTTAGTCCATCGGGACTAATTCCATCTACGGTCTTTTTGTTGAAAACACACCTAACTTGCAC
>NW_025295793.1:0-993 GCF_018294505.1 Triticum aestivum | reverse complement strand
CCCGAGACTAAGTGCTTCTGTAATAAGGGGAACAACCACTGGAGCAGCATTACCCTAGATACTTGGTAGATGAGAAGGCTGGCAAGGTCGATAGAAGTATATTGGATATACATTATGTTAATGTGTACTTTACTAGTACTCCTAGTAGCACCAGGGTATTGGATACCGGTTCGGTTGCTAAGTGTTAGTAACTCGAAATAAAAGCTACGGAATAAACGGAGACTAGCTAAAGGTGAGCTGACGATATATGTTGGAAGTGTTTCCAAGGTTGATATGATCAAGCATCGCACGCTCCCTCTACCACCGAGATTGGTGTTTGCGTTGAGCATAGACATGATTGGATTATGTCTATCGCAATACAGTTATTCATTTAAGGAGAATAATGGTTACTCTATTTTTGAATAATACCTTCAATGGTCTTGCACCTAAAGGAATGGTTTATTGAATCTCGGTCGTAGTGATACACATTTTCATGCCAAAAGATATAAGATAGTAATGATAGTACCACTTACTTATGGCACTGCCATGTAAGTCATAATGGTATAAAACGCATGAAGAAGCTCCATGTTGATGGATCTTTGGACTCACTCGTTTTTGAAAAGTTTGAGACATGCGAACCATGTCTATTGGTGTATGTGCATGAAGAAACTCCATGCAAATGGATCGTTCGGACTCACTTGATTTTGAATCACTTGAGATATGCAAATCATACCACATGGGCAAGATGACTGAAAAGCCTCATTTTCAGTAAGATGGAACAAGATAGCAACTTGTTGGAAGTAACACATTTTGATGTGTGCAGTCGAATGAGTGCTGAGGCATGCAGTGAATATCATTATGTTCTTACTTCACAGATGATTCGAGTAAATGTTGAGTATATTTACTTGATGAAACACAAGTTTGAATTATTGAATGGTTCAAGTAATTTCAGAGTGAAGTAGCAGATCATTGTGACAAGAGGATAAAATGTCTATGATATGATCATAGAGATGA
>NW_025295792.1:0-993 GCF_018294505.1 Triticum aestivum | reverse complement strand
AGAGAGGTTATAGTCAACGGGTCTGAACCTTTCAGATCCGTGTGTGCTTTACAAATCTCTATGTCATCTCCTAGATGCAGCTACCACGTTCTATTTGGAGCTATTCCAAATAACTGTTCTACTTGGAGCTATTCTAAATTGTTGCTCCATTATACGTATCCGGTATCTCTACTCAGAGCTATCCGGATAGGTGTTAAGCTTGCATCGACGTAACCCTTTACGACGAACTCTTTTACCACCTCCATAATTGAGAAAATTCCTTAGTCCACTAGTTACTAAGGATAACTTTGACCGCTGTCCTGTGATCCATTCTTGGATCACTCTTGTACCCCTTGACTGACTCATGGTAAAGCACACTTCAGGTGCGGTACACAGCATAGCATACTGTAGAGCCTATGTCTTAAGCTTAGGGGACGACCTTCGTTCCTTTCTCTCTATTCTGCCATGGTCGAGCTTTAAGTCTTAACTTCATACCTTACAACTCAGGAAGGAACTCCTTCTTTGACTGATTCATCTTGAACACCTTCAAGATCACGTCAAGGCATGTGCTCATTTGAAAGTACTATTAAGCGTTTTGATCTATCCTTATAGATCTTGATGCTCAATGTTCAAGTAGCTTAATCCAGGTTTTCCATTGAAAACACTTTCCAAATAACCCTATATGCTTTCCAGAAATTCTACGTCATTTCTGATCATTAATATGTCAACAACATATACTCATCAGAAATTCTATAGTGCTCCCACTCACTTCTTTGGAAATACAAGTTTCTCATAAACTTTGTATACACCCAAAATCTTTGATCATCATCAAAGCATACATTCCAACTCCGAGATGCTCACTCCAGTCCTCAGAAGGATTGCTGGAGCTTTGCATACTTATTAGCATATTTCAGGATAGACAAAACCTTCCGGTTGTATCACATACAACCTTTCCTCAAGAATCGTCGAGGAAACAATGTTTTGACATCCTATCTGCAAGATTTCATAAATAAT
>NW_025295791.1:0-993 GCF_018294505.1 Triticum aestivum | reverse complement strand
TCCCTTAGTCCTTGTGCTGTTCCTATTATTCTAGTGCCGAAAAAGGATGGTACATCACGTATGTGTGTTGATTGTAGAGGCATTAATAATATTACTATTCGTTATCGTCATCCTATTCCTAGGCTAGATGATATGCTTGATGAATTGAGTGGCTCTACAATATTCTCCAAAGTTGATTTGCGTAGTGGCTACCATCAAATTCGTATGAAATTGGGAGATGAATGGAAAACAACATTTAAAACTAAGTTTGGATTATATGAGTGGTTAGTCATGCCTTTTGGGTTAACTAATGCACCTAGTACTTTCATGAGATTAATGAACGAAGTTTTACGTGCTTTCATTGGACGATTTGCGGTAGTTTACTTTGATGACATATTGATTTATAGCAGATCTTTGGAAGAACATTTGGAACATTTACGTGCTGTTTTTATTGCTCTACGTGATGCACGTTTGTTTGGTAACCTTGGGAAGTGCACCTTTTGCACCGACCGAGTATCTTTTCTTGGCTATATTGTTACTCCACAGGGAATTGAAGTTGATAAAGCCAAGATTGAAGCTATTGAGAGTTGGCCGCAGCCCAAAACGGTCACACAAGTGAGGAGTTTTCTTGGCCTCGCTGGATTCTATAGGTGTTTTGTGAGAGATTTCAGCACCATTGCTGCACCTCTCAATGAGCTTACAAAGAAAGATGTGCCTTTTCTTTGGGGTACCGCACAGGAAGAAGCCTTCACGGTATTGAAAGATAAGTTGACACATGCTCCTTTACTCCAACTTCCTGATTTTAATAAGACTTTTGAGCTTGAATGTGATGCTAGTGGAATTGGATTAGGAGGTGTGTTATTACAAGATGGCAAACCTGTTGCATACTTTTCTGAAAAATTGAGTGGGCCTAGTCTGAATTATTCTACTTATGATAAAGAATTATATGCTCTTGTTCGGACTTTAGAAACATGGCAACATTATTTATGGCCCAAAGAATTTGTTATACATTCT
>NW_025295790.1:0-993 GCF_018294505.1 Triticum aestivum | reverse complement strand
TTGAACTGAAATATCACAACAGGATTATTCTTGAGGAGTTCTCCATTCATAAATTGTGACTCTGCCAGTTCTACCTTTCTGCATGGGTTATCCGGAAGAAATATGTTGAACTTGGTTCGACATACTAATCTATGCATCCACAACTCAGAAAATTATATGTTCCTTTGAGTTGTTCTCTTTAGTTGCATTCTGACCCTCGTCTATCAATTGATAGTCAAGAGTATGCGTGCGTTCGTTTATCGATGCCTATTACTCTTGTGGTCCGTCAAGCCATTCTATCGCAGAATGACTAGGAGAAACAAACTCCAGTACCTCTTCCATATCTAGGATTGGGTCAAAGCAATTGTGCTCCGCAGATCAAAATGCCAGCCCAGCTTTTGGTTCTGTTCTACCTTGGAGTATTACCCCCTTTATGTCAGAATTGTCATGAGAACTGCACCAACTCTCATGAATTTTGACGTAGTGATACTTCTCACCATCATTACTCATTCCTCGGTTCCATGTGGTTATAACCGGAATGTCGACAAGTGAATCGTGATGTGTGAAATCAATACGCCTAGCAACCTCGTTGCTGGGTAGTTAAAGGACAATAATTTCATTCTTAGCGTGTTGGTTTTGAATCATCATTCTAAGGTTGATCATGCTACCTAGTCCATTCTCTTGGTTCACTCCTCGATCGATGAGTTAGGATTATTTCAAATCCTTGCTCTATTGATCATATCGTCTTGCCCTGAAAAGCAAGATTGTTCTCGAGCTTAGTAACATACCGGTGGTTCGTGATTTTCTGAATATCTTCTCAGAAGTATTACCAGGTTGTCACCTGACCGCTATGTTGAGTTCGTGATCAAGTTGGTTTATTCCTGTAAACCACCCCTTCTCCAAGAATCCGTGTTGGATACCCTGAGCTAGTTGGATAAGCTAAACAACAACTTGGAGAGTTGGAAGATAAAAGCTTGTCCGACTTAGTTCATGTTAAGGGATATCTTTTTGTGT
>NW_025295789.1:0-993 GCF_018294505.1 Triticum aestivum | reverse complement strand
CTATTTTTAATGCATTTACTAATTTGTTTTGAGCTAAATGGCCCTGCAATTGAAAAGCTCTACAAATGTACTCTGAAAAGGTTGAAACTTGGCATGGTATCATCATTTCACCCGCATAGCATGTGCAAACAGTAGAGAGGGTCACCGGAAAAACTGGATGCACTTTGTGTGCAAACTGGACAATCTCTTTCGAAGTATCAGGGTTTCAGACGTAAACTCATCTGTTACACCGGCAATTCAAAATTTTAATAACTTATTACAACTCCCGACGTTTTTTGCATCCAGCATGCAAAATTCAAAGCCACGTCATCAACTTTCAACCCTTTCTGACATAATTTGCTATTTTTAATGCATTTACTGATTAGTTTTGAGCTAAATGGCCCTGCAATTGAAAAGCTCTTCAAATGAACTCTGAAAAGGTTGAAACTTGGCATGGTATCATCATTTCACCCGCAGAGCATGTGCAAAAAAGTAGAGAGGGTCATGGCAAAAACTGGATGCACTTCGTGTACAAACTGGACAATCTGTTTCGAAGTATCAGGGTTTCGGACGAATACTCATCAGTTAATCGGCAATTCAAAATTTTAATAACTTATTACAACTCTGGACGTTTTTCGCATTCAGTATGCACCATTCAAAGCCACGTCATCAACTTTCAACCCTTTGTGACATAATTTGCTATTTTTAATGCATTTACTGATTTGTTTTGAGCTAAATGGCCCTGTAATTGAAAAGCTCTACAAATGAACTCTGAAAAGGTTGAAACTTCGCATGGTATCATCATTTCACCCGCATAGCATGTGCAAAAAAGTAGAGAGCGTCACGGCAAAAACTGGATGCACTTCGTGTACAAACTGGACAATCTGTTTCGAAGTATCAGGGTTTCGGACGAAAACTCATTAGTTACACCGGCAATTCAAAATTTTAATAACTTATTACAACTCCGGACGTTTTTCGCGTTCAGCATGCACCATTCAAAGCCACGTCATTAAC
>NW_025295788.1:0-993 GCF_018294505.1 Triticum aestivum | reverse complement strand
GGGGGGGGGCGGTAAACTCGGTTACCACGGTAACCACGAAATACCGACAAAAATTCGAGCAAAGTTTAAAATTCAAATTTGAAATCAAAATTTTGTCGACTAGAATACAAAAGTTTGGAGCACCGTATGTATGCTTCAGTAGTACTAGAGCAGCGGTATCAGGTCTGCTCCACTGCCACGCACCTGCAGGTCGCGAGTTCGACCTTCGCGTGCACGTATTTCTTTAGAAATTACAGCATAGTGTGGCGTGTATTCTTCAGAAATCAAAAAGTTAAATGCGGCCGGCGGTTCTCGAACACATGACGCAATGTTGCTGGGGTAAGATCATTACCACTAGGATGCAAGTAAGCCAGCGTTTGACCTAGAGATATCTCATTTAACTAGAAGATAGGAGTTTAAATTTCAAAAAAATCAAAAAGTTCGATAACCGAATTATCGTGGGGCAGCGAGAAACGCGGTTACGGGCGGTAACCGGATTTTCCGCCTGGTACCCAAAACCATGGTAAGGACCAACAAGCAATATCTGGCGACTGAAATACTTTGGGAAAGACAATTATGGTTAGTTTTCGGATAAGTACCCTAGAAAATCTACAAATAGGAGATGTTTTATTCTATTTTGATTACGTTTGGATAGAAAATTATTATTAGTACTATTCCCTCCGTTCCTAAATATAACTCTTCTAGAAATTCCACTATAGATTACATACGAAGCAAAATGAGTGAATCTACACTCTAAAATATGTCTATATACATCCATCCGTATGTCGTTTGTAGACAATCTATAAATAGAAATTTTTTATTCTGTTTTGATTACTTTTGGATAGATAATTATTATGTTTAGTATCAGCCTGCGTATTTAGATAAATATAAGACAATCTATAAATAGAAGTTTTTTATTCTGTTTTGATTATGTTTGGATAGACAATTATTGTTAGTAGTATCAGGATAAATACATTTGAAATACCATATGATACATGTGGTAAATGATCCACA
>NW_025295787.1:0-993 GCF_018294505.1 Triticum aestivum | reverse complement strand
TGCCTCCTCTTTTTCACCTCATTTCCACCATAGATTCATTCAATTTAAGTGGTTAAATTACCTTGTTTTGATAGGTAAGTAAGGGGGGAAGCTATATTTATGTTGTTCTCCCTACAACAATGTGCACATGCACTTTTTATGGCCTAGCTAGATCTATGTATGTTCGTGGTGTTGCATATGTTTGTGGTGTTGCATATGTGTTTGTGTTTGGAGGTGTACCGGTATTTGAAATGCGATAGTTGCCAATATTTTGCCGGAATGTTGATTCATTTCCGTTTCGGCGAGAATTTTGGCATTAAGCATTCTTTTTGGTCCTATTTTTAGGGAAAGTCATGCCAAATTTTTCTTGGTTCTAAAATATCGTTTTGCTCTACCCCGCAGGCGACCATGGTCCGCATGATGACCGAAGGCATCGTGAATAGGTTTTTGAGGTCCCCGAAGGCCGAGATGCTTCAAAAGAATGAGACGGAGATAAGATGTCCGTGTCGAAGATGCAAGCTGAAGAGCCTTATTTTGGACCCGGAATCCGGGCAGGTGCGGGACCACCTGCTCTTGCGTGGTTTCATGGATGGCTATCGGTGGCAAGGTGATGAAGATGACTACGAAGTCGTCCATGGGGGCCGGGCAAGAAATGAGGAAGGGCAGCAAGACAACCACCGCGGCTCGGGCGGGCGAGAAGACGAAGAATCCCCAGGAGATGATCACGACGGTGATGCTGTACACAGTCATCATGTAGAAGATGCAGGACATGATGATGAGGAAGATGCCGGAGCAGACGACGGGCATGATCATGAAGATGATGATGCCGGCGGAGCAGACGACGCTGGACCATCGATGGGCTGGGTGCAGGACCCTCATATTCAAGAGCTGCTTCTCAAGCAGACGGATAACGCAAGAGCTGCCGCCCGAGAGAAAGCCAAGATGGATCAACTTGAGTTAGACGCGGTTACTCCATTGTATGAAGGATGCAGGCCCAAGGATACCCGCCTGAAA
>NW_025295786.1:0-993 GCF_018294505.1 Triticum aestivum | reverse complement strand
CTGGGTTGCACAACCGTATGACCCAGCTGAACATTAACCTCCCAGATGAGGCGGTCATTGACAGAATCCTCCAGTCGCTCCCACCAAGCTACAAGAGCTTTGTGATGAACTACAACATGCAGGGGATGGAAAAGACCATTCCTGAAGTGTTCTCGATGCTGAAGTCAGCAGAGGCTGAAATCAAGAAAGAACATCA
Organism: Triticum aestivum; assembly: GCF_018294505.1. Taxonomy (NCBI): domain Eukaryota; kingdom Viridiplantae; phylum Streptophyta; class Magnoliopsida; order Poales; family Poaceae; genus Triticum; species Triticum aestivum. Next base: position 797 of record NW_025295786.1, on the reverse strand, counting down.
AGTGTTGATGGTCAATAAGACCACTAAGTTCAAGAAGGGCAAGGGTAAGAAGAACTTCAAGAAGGACGGCAAGGAGGTTGCCGCGCCTGGTAAGCCAGTTACCGGGAAGAAGTCAAAGAATGGACCCAAGCCTGAGACTGAGTGCTTTTATTGCAAGGGGAAGGGTCACTGGAAGCGGAACTGCCCCAAATACTTAGCGGATAAGAAGGCTGGCAACACCAAAGGTATATTTGATATACATGTGATTGATGTGTACCTTACCAGTACTCGTAGTAACTCCTGGGTATTTGATACCGGTGTCGTTGCTCATATTTGTAACTCACAGCAGGAGCTGCGGAATAAACGGAGACTAGCGAAGGACGAGGTGACTATGCGCGTCGGGAATGGTTCCAGAGTCGATGTGATCGCCGTCGGCACGCTGCCTCTACATTTACCTACGGGATTAGTTTTGAACCTTAATAATTGTTATTTAGTGCCAAGTTTGAGCATGAACATTGTATCTGGATCTCGTTTAATACGAGATGGCTACTCATTTAAGTCTGAGAATAATGGTTGTTCGATTTATATGAGAGATATGTTTTATGGTCATGCTCCGATGGTCAATGGTTTATTCTTAATGAATCTCGAGCGTAATATTACACATGTTCATAGTATAGATGCCAAAAGATTTAAAGTTGATAACGATAGTCCCACATACTTGTGGCACTGCCGCCTTGGTCACATTGGTGTCAAGCGCATGAAGAAGCTCCATGCCGATGGACTTTTAGAGTCTCTTGATTATGAATCGTTTGACACGT
>NW_025295785.1:0-993 GCF_018294505.1 Triticum aestivum | reverse complement strand
AATCCTAGATATGGATGAGGTACTGGAGTTTTTTTCTCCTAGTCATTCTGCAATAGAATGGCTTGACGGATCACAAGAGTAATAGGCATCGATAAACGAATGCATGCATACTCTTGATATCAATTGATAGACGAGGGTCAGAATGCAACTAAAGAGAACAACTCAAAGGAACATATAACTTTCTGAGTTGTGGATGCATAGATTAGTATGTCGAACCAAGTTCAACATATTTCTTCCGGATAACCCATGCAGAAAGGTAAAACTGGCAGAGTCACGATTTATGAATGGAGAACTCCTCAAGAGTACTCTAATTATGATCTTTTGATCCAATAAACATCTGCCATAAGCGGTTCATAGTATTTGGAAGAAGGAAATACCACGGACCTCGAGGACTATCGCAAAGTTACTAATATCCTGAAGGAATTAGCAAACACTATCAACATGAAGTAAGTAAAGTGAATCTCGGGTTCAAACCCCAAGGAGTAGAATACCTACTACTAAGTGGCATCACGGGATGCTTTCGAGAATAAAAGCCAGAATCATCACACTGGGACACAAAACATGGCTAGACTACTAGATGATCCCCTGAGACACCTAGGGTCATAGTAATAACTCTAACATAAAGGTTGAGGCAGTAGAGTACCTCAACTCAACAATTTGTGTGATTAATCTGACCAAAGGCACATCGGAAACAGGAGGAAGGGATTTGCAAATGCATCAGACTGTTTGGAAACCTGGGATGACTCGGACAGCATAACGGCTGTAAATGCTCAGAAAAGATTTGAGACATTCACAAAAATGGTGGCATAACCACTCAAAGGCACAATATCAAGGTTTCAAGATCAACGATTAACATACGGAAGTAATAGGAGCTGAAACGAGGCTTAATTCCAACAATTCTATAAGTCTACGGATTAGTAACACGTGATCCTGATAGAAAGAAGAGATAGCCTAGTTCTTAATCCCCGTAGAAGAGAAGATGATGACTCAGAT
>NW_025295784.1:0-993 GCF_018294505.1 Triticum aestivum | reverse complement strand
GTTGAGTCAGGTCTGATTCATCGGGGATGAATCAGAGGCGTGTGAACATGTCCCCATGTGTGTAAGCTAAGTGTGTGAACATGTTTTGGTAAAGGTAGCGGTGAGAGGCCATGTAGGAGTACATGGTGGGTTGTCTCATTGCAGCCGTCCTTAGGAACTGAGTTCTGTGTTTGTGATCCATGACCAGCTACTACCACACATTGGGTTCCGGTAACTCGACCCCTCTCGACTTATTAATCAACATGATCTCTGTCCAGGAGTTGCAACTAGTTTCTGGTGTTTGTAGGTAGTGTTAGTAGTCTACCAAGTGGCACCCGGTACAGGTGGGCTTGGGACAGACTAGGCACAGTGGCACGGTGTACCAAGTGGCACCCGGATGGTGGGCTTGGGAACCCTGCTCACATCGTTTGGGGCCGTGAGCGACACCCCGGCCGGATCTCCTTGCGGATGGAACCCGAATAGGCGATAAACCTGGACGAGAGACTTGTTCGGTTAGTCAGGTCGTGGCTGACTCCCTCGCCCGGTTTCCGCTTGAAGGTTGCCGAGGTACATGACGTGTACAGGGCGGTAAGTGGCGGGAGCTTGTGTGAAGAAGTACACCCCTGCAGGGTTATCATTATCTATTCGAATAGCCGGATTCCTCGGATATGGAAACTTGGACCCCTTGCATAGTTCATAGACAAGTGGAAGTGGATACTCTAAAATACGCAAGATAAGCGTGAGTGCTATGGATGGCGTTCTCGTAGGGAGACGGGAGCGGATCCATAGTGGTGTATTGATATGGTGAATATGTGGACTCGTGTGCGCCACCTCAAAAGAGTTACATTGCAGTCGTAGTTCAGGATAGCCACTGAGTCAAAGCTGGCTTGCTGCAGTCAAACTCCACCATCCCCTTTGTTGATAATGATGCATATGTAGTTAGTTCTGATGTAAGTCTTGCTGGGTACATTTGTACTCACGTTTGCCTATTTTATGTTTTTGCAGAGAGACTTC
>NW_025295783.1:0-993 GCF_018294505.1 Triticum aestivum | reverse complement strand
ACTCAGGCAAGAACTCCTTCTTTGACTGGTCCATCTTGAACACCTTCAAGATCATGTCAAGGTATGTGCTCATTTGAAAGTATTATTAAGCATTTTGATCTATCCTTATAGATCTTGATGCTCAATGTTCAAGTAGCTTAATCCAGGCTTTCCATTGAAAAACACTTTCAAAATAACCCTATATGCTTTCCAGAAATTCTACGTCATTTCTGATCAACAATATGTCAACAACATATACTCATCAGAAATTCTATAGTGCTCCCACTCACTTCTTTGGAAATACAAGTTTCTCATAAACTTTGTACAAACCCAAAATTTTTGATCATCATCAAAGCATACATTCCAACTCCGAGATGCTCACTCCAGTCCTTAGAAGGATTGCTGGAGCTTTGCATACTTATTAGCATCTTTCGGGATTGACAAAACCTTCCGGTTGTATCACATACAACCTTTCCTCATTAAAATCGTCGAGGAAACAATGTTTTGGCATCCTATCTGCAAGATTTCATAAATAATGCAGTAATCGCTAATATAATTCCAACAGACTCTTAGCATCGCTACAAGTGAGAAAATCTCATCGTAGTCAACTCCTTGAACTTGTCGGAAAACATCTTAACGACAAGTCGAGCTTTCTTAATGGTGACATTTACCATCATTGTCCATCTTCCTTTTGAAATCCATCTGTACTCATTAGCCTTACGACCATCGAGCCGTTCTGCCAAAGTCTACACTTTGTTTTCATACATGGATCCTCTCTCGGATTTTATGGCCTCAAGCCATTTATCGGAATCCGGGCCCACCATCGCTTCTCCATAGCTCGTAGGTTCATTGTTGTCTAGCAACATGACCTTCAAGACAGGATTACGTACCACTCTGAAGTAGTACGCATCCTTGTCATCCTACGAGGTTTGGGAGTGACTTGATCCGAAGTTTCATGATCAATATCATAAGCTTCCACTTCAATTGGTGTAGGTGCCACAGGAACAACTCCCT
>NW_025295782.1:0-993 GCF_018294505.1 Triticum aestivum | reverse complement strand
AACGCAAAAATAGGCTGGAGTTCAAATAAGTTTTAAAAACATTGAAGTGCCCGTGTAACAGATGAGTTCTCGTCCGAAACCCTGATACTCCGAAAGAGATTATCCAGTTTGTACACGAGGTGCATCCAGTTTTCGCCGTGACCCTATCTACTCTTTTGCACATGCTATGCGGGTGAAATGATGATACCATGCCAAGTTCCAACATTTTCAGAGTTCATTTTGTAGTGATTTTCAATTTCACCGTCATTTAGCTCTCTAAACAAATCGGTAAATGACTGAAAAACAACAAATGTTGTCAGAACGTGTTGGAAATTGATGACGTCGCTTTGAGTGATGCATACTGAACGCAAAAATAGGCTGGAGTTCAAATAAGTTTAAAAAACATTGAAGTGCCCGTGTAACAGATGAGTTCTTGTCCGAAACCCTGATACTCCGAAAGAGATTGTCTAGTTTGTACACGAGGTGCGTCCAGTTTTCGCCGTGACCCTCTCTACTCTTTTGCACATGCAATGCGGGTGAACCGATGATACCATGCCAAGTTCCAACATTATCAGAGTTCATTTTGTAGTGATTTTCAATTTCACCTTCATTTAGCTCTCTAAACAAATCGGTAAAAGACTGAAAAACAGCAAATGATGTCAGAACGTGTTGGAAATTCATGACGTCACTTTGAATGATGCATACTGAACGCAAAAATAGGCTGGAGTTCAAATAAGTATAAAAACATTGAAGTGCCCGTGTAATAGATGAGTTCTCGTCTGAAACCCTGATACCCCAAAAGAGATTGTCCAGTTTGTACACGAGGAGCGTCTAGTTTTCGCCGTGACCCTCTCTACTCTTTTGCACATGCTATGCGGGTGAAATGATGATACCATGCCAAGTTCCAACATTTTCAGAGTTCATTTTGTAGTGATTTTCAATTTCACCGTCATTTAGCTCTCTAAACAAATCGGTAAATGACTGAAAAACAGCTAATGATGTCAGAACGTGTTG
>NW_025295781.1:0-993 GCF_018294505.1 Triticum aestivum | reverse complement strand
GCTCCGGTGGCATTGCTACCCCCCAAGTGCCCCCGTCCCGCCTAACCATGTAGCGTTTGACCACGGGATCTAGCCCTTTGACTTTGCACGGACGGGCTTTGACCAGTGGACCTCCCCAGCCGGTTGTGTTAGGTCAGCCCATAGGAACACTTTGGAGCAACATCCCGGCCAGACCCACAGCAAGATCCCCTCCGAGTAGACCCGTCGCGTCCGTTTCCCTCCTCCAGGTGCCGGCGGCGGCGCCGTCCGTGAGGGGGGCACACCCCGGACACGCGTGCCAGGCGTTTGCAACCGCCAAAACACTTCCAGACTTGCGAGAGGCCGCCTACGCAAGATTTGGCGGCATGCTAGCCCCCGGAGGCCGCCGGCCACAGCCGTAGACGCGCGAAGGGCAATCCGCGTAGAGGGAATTTTTCGGATACTTCTCCATCACCAAAAATTATGAAAAAAGACCATCGTTCCTATAGCACATGTGCCCACGTCGTGCAAAAAACTCATGATTTTATTGTGCTCCGAGTATTATTAATATTGACGCCGCATCGTTACTGCAGAACGTCTACTACCGTGTCATCGCCGTCCGTGAGGGGGGGCCACGCCCCGGAGACGCGTCCCGCCTCTTCGGACATGCCACCACACCATCCCACATGTATGAGGGCCCGGTGCGACGCTCCGGTGGCATTGCTACCCCCCAAGTGCGTCTGTCCCGCCTAACCCTGTAGCATTTGACCATGGGATCTAGCCCTTTGACTTTGCACAGACGAGCTTTGACTAGTGGACCTCCCCACCCGTTTGTGTTAGGTCAGCCCATAGGAACACTTTGGAGCAACATCCGGTCCAGACCCACAGCAAGATCCCCTCCGTGTAGACCCGACGCGTCCGTTTCCCCCCTCTAGGTGCCGGCGGCGGCGCCGTCCGTGAGGGGGGCACACCCCGGACACGCGTGCCGGGCGTTTGCAACCGCCACAACACTTCAGACTTGTGAGAGGCCGCCTA
>NW_025295780.1:0-993 GCF_018294505.1 Triticum aestivum | reverse complement strand
GTGCAAAGAGGCATTATTTTCATTCGAGGACGTGCCTTCCTCTTTGCCTCCTGCTGTCACTAACATTTTGCAGGAGTTCGCTGACGTCTTTCCACAAGACGTGCCACCGGGATTACCGCCTATTCGAGGGATTGAGCATCAGATTGACTTAATTCCCGGTGCTTCACTGCCAAACCGTGCACCATACCGTACCAATCCAGAGGAGACGAAGGAGATTATGCGTCAAGTACAAGAGCTTCTCGACAAAGGTTATATACGCGAATCCCTTAGTCCTTATGCTGTTCCTATTATTCTAGTGCCGAAAAAGGATGGTACATCACGTATGTGTGTTGATTGTAGAGGCATTAATAATATTACTATTCGTTATCGTCATCCTATTCCTAGGCTAGATGATATGCTTGATGAATTGAGTGGCTCTACAATATTCTCCAAAGTTGATTTGCGTAGTGGCTACCATCAAATTCATATGAAATTGGGAGATGAATGGAAAACAGCATTTAAAACTAAGTTTGGATTATATGAGTGGTTAGTCATGCCTTGTGGGTTAACTAATGCACCTAGTACTTTCATGAGATTAATGAACGAAGTTTTACGTGCTTTCATTGGACGATTTGTGGTAGTTTACTTTGATGACATATTGATTTATAGCAGATCTTTGGAAGAACATTTGGAACATTTACGTGATGTTTTTATTGCTCTACGTGATGCACGTTTGTTTGGTAACCTTGGGAAGTGCACCTTTTGCACCGACCGAGTATCTTTTCTTGGCTATGTTGTTACTCCACAGGGAATTGAAGTTGATAAAGCCAAGATTGAAGCTATTGAGAGTTGGCCGCAGCCCAAAACGGTCACACAAGTGAGGAGTTTTCTTGGCCTCGCTGGATTCTATAGGCGTTTTGTGAGAGATTTCAGCACCATTGCTGCACCTCTCAATGAGCTTACAAAGAAAGATGTGCCTTTTCTTTGGGGTACCGCACAGGAAGAAGCCTTCAC
>NW_025295779.1:0-993 GCF_018294505.1 Triticum aestivum | reverse complement strand
GGTTACGGCAAAAACTGGATGCACTTCGTGTAAAAAACGGACAATCTCTTTCAAAGTATCAGGATTTCATACAAAAACTCGTCTGTTACAAAGGCATTTCATTTTTTAAAACTTATTTGAACTCCTGAATTTTTGTGTGTTCAAAATGCACCATTCAAAGCCACATCATCATTTTTCAATCCTTTCTGACTTCATTTGTTATTTTTCATGCATTTACTAATTATTTTGAGCTATAAGACCCGAAAATTGAAAAGCATTTCAAATGAACCCTGAAAAGGTTGAAAGTTGGCATGGTATCATCATTTCATCCACATAGCATGTGCAAGAAAGTTGAGAGGGTTACGGCAAAAACTGGATGCACTTCGTGTACAAAACGGACAATCTCTTTCAAAGTATCAGGATTTCATACGGAAACTCGTCTGTTACAAAGGGATTTCTGTGACGCCCCCGATTCAATCGTACACTAATCATGCACGCAAATGTGTACGATCAAGATCAGGGACTCACGGGAAGATATCACAACACAACTCTACAAATAAAATAAGTCATACAAGCATCATAATACAAGCCAGGGGCCTCAAGGGCTCGAATACAAGTGCTCGATCATAGACGAGTCAGCGGAAGCAACAATATCTGAGTACAGACATAAGTTAAACAAGTTTGCCTTAAGAAGGCTAGCACAAACTGGGATACAGATCGAAAGAGGCGCAGGCCTCCTGCCTGGGATCCTCCTAAACTACTCCAGGTCGTCATCAGCGGGCAGCACGTAGTAGTAGGCACCTCCAGTGTAGTAGGGGTCGTCGTCGACGGTGGCGTCTGGCTCCTGGACTCCAGCATCTGGTTGCGACAACCAGAAAGAAAGGAAAGGGGAAAAAAGGGGGGAGAAAGCAACCGTGAGTACTCATCCAAAGTACTCGCAAGCAAGGAACTACACTACATATGCATGGGTATATGTGTAAGGAGGCCATATTAGTGGACTGAACTGCAGAATGC
>NW_025295778.1:0-993 GCF_018294505.1 Triticum aestivum | reverse complement strand
CACTCTTCTGCAGGTGTTTGCCCATTTCAGCCTCTGTCCTCTTTTCCCAATTGCCGCACCGTAAACAGGGGCACCAGGTTTTCCTCTGGCCATTTGCAAATGCGGCTCGCACAAACCCCTTGGTTTTTGTGAACCATTCAGTGCTCCATTTGTTCTGACCAGTGTGACCGGTGTACATCCACGCACGATCACTCATCTTGACTTTCAGAGCTACTAGACACACAACAAATATATATATATATATATAATTCACCATGTATATATTCATCAGTTGATCTACTTTGTCAATTTTATTACGTCCATGCAACCTACACTCTAATAGGTAATGATAGGTCCTAATCCCACCCGAGTATGTTTAGATTGGGTTCATTTTCCCATGCTATGCTCCGGATCCTACGCAAAATTTCGGCAGCACCTCCCCGCTGTTCTCCTGATACACGTCTCTGCAATAAACAGAGAGGATGTGTACCTGGAGAACAACAGGGGAGGCACTGACGAAATTTATGCGTCGGATCCGGAGCAAAGCATATGGGAAAACGAACCCAATCTAAACATACTCGGGCTGTCCATGGATAGCGTTGGACAATTCGAAAGAATCAAGGTTATAAATATGCAAATGCATGCATATTTATAACTATGACGCTTTCGAACGGGAGACACATATTGGTTACGCATACTGATGATTCAAGACACATATGTAGCTAGCTATCAAGTTTCATCGGAATAGATCAAATAATTAATGGGGGAGGAGGACATGTCATTTGTGCTCATCCACGAACGAAGGGGCAGAGCTCGTCAAACGCACGGCGAGGTCGTCGAACACCAAACCTCGCAGCGATGAAACAACTGCACATTTAAAACTACCCGATCAACACAATTATATATGATGTTTTTCATAACAAAATCGAAAGATATATGACCTAACTAATAATTCACAAATATATGACCCCGTCGGCTTCTGGAAGGCCAAAGAACACCTTTTCGGGAGGTGTC
>NW_025295777.1:0-993 GCF_018294505.1 Triticum aestivum | reverse complement strand
TTTGTTGTTGCATGTTTTACGTGGCTGCTACGGGCTTAAGTAAGAACCAATCTCACCTACGCATCAAAACCACAACGATAGTTTGTCAAATAGACTCCGTTTTAACCTTCGCAAGGACCGGGCGTAGCCATACTTGGTTCAACTAAAGTTGGAGAGGCAGTCGCCCGCAAGCCATCTCTGTGCAAAGCACGTCGAGGGAACCGGTCTCGCGTAAGCGTACGCGTAAGGTTGGTCCGGGTCGTCTCGTCCAACAATACCGCCGAACCAAAGTATGACATGCTGGTAGGCAGTATGACTTGTATCGTCCACAACTTACTTGTGTTCTACTCGTGCATATAACATCAACATCAATAACCTAGGCTCGGATGCCACTGTTGGGTTTCGTAGTAATTTCAAAAAATTTCCTACGCGCACACAGGATCATGTGATGCATAGCAACGAGAGGAGAGTGTTGTCTACGTACCCTACGCAGACCGACTGCGGAAGCGATGACACGACGTAGAGGAAGTAGTCGTACGTCTTCACGATCCAACCGATCAAGCACCGAAACTACGGCACCTCCGAGTTCGAGCACACGTTCAGCCCGATGACGATCCCCGGACTCCGATCCAGCAAAGTGTCGGGGAAGAGTTCCGTCAGCACGACGGCGTGGTGACGATCTTGATGAACTACAGCAGCAGGGCTTTGCCTAAACTCCGCTACAGTATTATCGAGGAATATGGTGGCAGGGGGCACCGCACACGGCTAAGGAATTGATCACGTGGATCAACTTGTGTCAACTTGTCTGTTTAGAGGTGCCCCTGCCTCCGTATATAAAGGAGGAGAGGAGGGGAGGCTGGCCGGCCAAAGAGGGAGGCGCAGGAGAGTCCTACTCCCTCTGGGAGTAGGATTCCTCCTCCAATCCTAGTCCAACTAGGATTCCTCGGAGGGGAAAAGAGGAGGAGGGGGCCGGCCACCTCTCCTAGTCCTAATAGGACTAGGGGAAGGGGGGGG
>NW_025295776.1:0-993 GCF_018294505.1 Triticum aestivum | reverse complement strand
GTCCAAGCTTCATGAGACTTGGGAAGAGAGGTAGGCGTTCCCTCTTGTTAGGGTTTCCCATCCTCTCGACGGCGACTCTTGCCGGGCGTTGAGTTTCTCTTCCCCTACCCCTTCCCGCCAAGTCCTCTCTGTCTTCCGATGGGAGCGACCCCTAGCCTCGTTCTCCTCCCATCGAGCGACGAACTAGTGGCGGGGGTTTTGGTTAGGGTTAGGTCACACATCCCGGTTGCTTTTCCACTTTCGGGCAAGGGAATCGAGAAGATGGCGGCAGAAGCTTCAGGATCGGGTGATCCGGACGATCTGGCTACTATGATGAAGGAGCTGGGCCTCTCTGAGGAAGATCTGGATGATGTGGTGATCGACCAACAGTCTGTGCCGCCGGAAGCGACCAGATGGATGGCGGTGGCTAGGGTGAACACTGAAAAACAGTACAGCCAATATTGGTTCTATAGAAACATGCGTACAGCCTGGAACCTTGCTCAAAAGGTCAATATACGTCCCCTGAAAGACAACCTATACACTCTCCAATTTGCTTGTCTAGGGGATTGGGAGCGAGTAATGATGGACGGACCCTGTGCTTTTCGAGGGGATGCGGTGGTGATTGCACCATATGATGGCTTCTCCAAGCCGTCCTCTATCAAGCTGGATCGGTTGGAAATTTGGGCTCAGATCCACGACTTCCCGGATGGCTATGTATCCCAGATCCCATCGCTTGCATCGAAGCTAGGTGACTTCGTATACGCGGAACCAGCATCGCATGATTTTGAAGGCAATTTCCACCGGGTGCAGGTCAAGATTGATGTAGGTAAACCCCTAAAGAATGCTGTGTCATTGAAAGTAATAGAAAAGAGAATGATCTTCCGGGTGAAGTACGAGCGCCTTCCAAACTGGTGTGTGGTTTGCGGAAGGTTGGGACACCTTTACAAGGAACATGGAGATGGTGTGCATCCACCATCGGCACTAGTGTTCAAGAGTCTCAAGGCAGAGTGGTCA
>NW_025295775.1:0-993 GCF_018294505.1 Triticum aestivum | reverse complement strand
CGAAAAAGGGTTTCCCCCCGCTTTGTATTACAAAGCAACCAACACCGATACAGAGGAGTGCTCGGGCGAGAAGCACAACAAGCCCAAATGAAAGAGAAAGAACAAAGAAGAAGAAAGAAATGCCAACAACGGCAGCTCGACAAAGCGCGGATGACCCGCCACCGCTGCGCCCTCCGAAATTGATCCACCACAGACCCAGGCTCCGACCCGCCGCATACCAAGCAGCACCTCCAGCAAGGGATGCGACGTCGACGACGCTGCTGCCCGGACATGTCCTAGGGTTTCCCCGGCACGCGAAAGGAAGTGGGGGATGGATACATCCGACACCCTCCAAGAAGGGATGGTGGCAACCGTAGGTGTCACCGCATCGGAGCCGGAAGAGAGCCGGCAAGGGATTTCTCCCGCACTCCAAGCCCCAGCACCCAACCAGGCCGAAGCCAACCAGCCACCTCGCCGCCCACCAGCATGCGCCACCGCGGTTTTGACGCCACCCACGCCGCCTCACCGAGATCACCACCACGAGGCCAAGAGGAAGGAGAGAGACGCACGAGGCGACAGGAGCAGCAGCACCGGAACCACGCGGGAGGGAACTACCTCCACCGCAGTCGTGCGGGAGGCCCAAGTCTCCGGCACCGTCGCGGTCGCCATCCGGACGCAGCAGCAGGGCATACCAGGCCACCCCTGGCCCGGCCAGGCCCGATTTGGGCCCATAAAGCCCCGCCGGCCACGCTGCAGCAGGGCGGCACCAGCGCCGCCAGCATCCACCCGCTCATCGCCGCTCCCCTGCCTCCCGGAAGCCACACCGACGACCCTCCCCACCGCCGGCCCGCCCAGACCCAGATGGGGCCCGAAGGGCCCAGATCTGGGCCGAGCGGGCGCCGCCAAATCGCATCGCCGCGCCACCCCGCCGCCCAGAAGATCCCCCGCCACCACGCCGGAGAGCACCGCCGCTGCGCCGGACCGCCGCCGCCTGGGAGCACCCCGCAGCGCCGC
>NW_025295774.1:0-993 GCF_018294505.1 Triticum aestivum | reverse complement strand
CACACCATTTTGTTGAGGGGTATATGGAGCAGCATATTGGTGCTTGATCCCCTCATTACTAAGAAACTCATCCAAGGTGTAGTTCTTGAACTCGGTGCCGTTGTCACTTCGGATTGTCAAGATCTTTGCATTATGTTGACGTTGAACTTCATTTGCAAAGTTGATGACGGTTTGTTGAGTCTCACTCTTCCTCTTGAAGAAGTATACCCAAGTGTATCTTGAATAATCATCCACAATCACCAAGCAATACTTCCTTCCTCCAAGACTATCAAAAGATGGAGGCCCAAAGAGATCCATGTGAAGGAGCTCCAAGGGTCTCTTCGAGTAGATGATGGTTGATGGAGGGTGAGCCTTCTCATGTAGCTTTCCTTCAATACAGGCACTGCAAGCACGATCTTTGGCAAAACTAACATTTGTTAGTCCCCGAACATGGTCCCCCTTGAGAAGACTTTGCAAAGATCTCATATTGACGTGGGCTAAACGGCGATGCCAAAGCCATCCCACGTCAACTTTAGCCATTAGGCATGTCGCGGTCTTAGTGGGTCGCTCCGAAAAGTTAATCACATAGAGACCGTTCTCGACATGCCCAACAAAAGCTACTTTAAGAGTCTTGCTCCACAAGAGGGCCATGGTATCAATGTCAAAGAAAGTAGCAAAGCCCATGATTGCAAGTTGACGAACGGAAAGCAAATTGTATGCAAGGGACTCAACAAGCATGACTTTCTCGATCGTTAGATCATGAGAAATGACAACCTTGCCGAGACCCAATACCTTAGAATGTGACGCATCACCCCACTCGACATTGGCGGGCATAGATGGAATCTTTTGCACGTCCACCACCATGTCCTTGCTCCCGGTCATATGATTTGTTGCTCCACTATCGAGCAACCATGATCCCCCACCGGAAGCAAACACCTACAAGAGATCAATGCTTGGTTTTAGGTACCCATTTAGTAATGGGTCCTTTGATGTTAGTAACAAGGGTCTTGGGAA
>NW_025295773.1:0-993 GCF_018294505.1 Triticum aestivum | reverse complement strand
CGGACGGGCTGGCCAAGTGGACCAATTTGTTAGCCGGCCGAGTGAAAAGGTCAATCGGCCGAGTGAACCACAGCTGAGCTGAAATCCAGTCGCGACGCCATCAGCCAAGTGCAATAAACAATGAGTCGGTCGGGCGACATTGTTCGTCTCAGTGCCTGCAAGTTAGCAAGTACACGTACATCCACAGATATTTTTGCTGGACTAAATATCCATGTACGGACGTTATTTTGCAAGGATTAAAGACCAGGGATGGTTATGTATGCATGCACAATTAACTGGCGTAGAAACTGTGGAAGTTTTGGCTGCAGTAATTAGGTAACTGGCGTAGGAAATACTCACCAGATGAGCCGCTTAATGAGGCGATTATACCTTGACGAAGCGGGGCCAGCGGTGCGGCGTACTGGTGAGAACCACTCCTTCCGTTTCCTTTTTTCCTGCATGCAGTTATCCCTCGAGCAGGTTGATTTGGTGCAGAGCTCAGTCGGTTAGTCGTGGAGCAATAAAGCCTGGTATTTAGGTGTGATTGTCCACGTCCAACGCATTGAAGGGGTTGCCCCATGTCCAGGACCTGCATGCAGAAGGTATTAGTACTAATTAAGCAAGAATTAAAGAAGATTCTGCATGCGAAGGGAGTTCAAATGAGGAGAGCTGTAGAGGCAGCCCGAGGGACAGCCCCATTGCATTGAGAACTGCCGGTCTGGCCGGAATCAGACGGCGGCCGAGAGGAGGTGACGAGGAGGATGAACAGCTGGCCGCAGTCCAGGCGCGGGAGTCGCAGGTCGGCGCAGCCAAGGGCAAGGCTGACGCGAGCGCTGGTGATCGTGCTTCACTGCTCGGGGAGCTGGAGCCGTGCGCCGGTCGGAGTCGTGCTTCGACACCCGCGGAATTTGGAGGATTGCCGGCAGCAGCGCCTTGTCGCCCGAGGAACTGGGTCGACCGCCGGTCGTCGTGCTCAGCCGGTCGGGGAACCAGGCCGAGCTTTAGCGGTTGTGC
>NW_025295772.1:0-993 GCF_018294505.1 Triticum aestivum | reverse complement strand
TATGCCTCGGATTTATTCTAACAGCAGGCCTCCGATTTCATGTTGGAGAAATATGGCCAGGTTGCCGGAGTCTGAATGCCAGCTTGTCGCGGTCGCTAGTTCATGTTTAAAAAAATTGGTTTAGCCAGGATTTGTTGCGGTCAGGCCAATCTCTCGGACATGGACCTCGGGCATCAAAGCCAAGATTCCCTAAATTCATCTAGCACTAGTGCAACGCCCGCACGATCCACTAACCATGGCCTCTCCAGTTGCTCCTCGAGGTCCAAATTCTGCGATCTTCAAATCAAACCAAGCGGGCATTGACCAGGTGCAATCACACGTCTGTCTATTTGCCAAGGTTCCACATCACAGGCGAACATCCAAAAAAGCAATAATCTTGTATGTTTCGGCGTGTGCGTACGAGAGCAATTTAGGAGATCGAAGCAAGCTGATCGTTCTAGCTAAGCAACTAGTACTAGCACGTCTCTGTCAAAGGAATCGATCAGGGGCTGTGGTGTTAGCTTTGTACTTGGACATCTATAGCCGCTTGGGGCAGGAACCAAGTCAGTCAGCTCGTTGTTCGTCGTCGACCGTTGCGTGTCGCCGCTCGGTGACGCGGACTTGGCCAACACTCATCCTTCATCGTCCTCCTTAACGCCGCCTCCACTCTCGAGCTGTCGAGCACATTTGAATATTTCTCTCTTGATTTGTACGGAGTGTCAGCTCTTTCAGTGATAACGATTGTCAATAACACGGAAGATAACTCAGGATCTTTTTTCAGCATGTGAAACCAAAATGAAAATGGTATCCTCGGGATATTAATATACTCCCTTTGTCGAAAAACCAAAATGAAAGGAAACAGTTCTTTCTATGCCCCAAGGTCTCAAGGAATATGGACACTGTTCCAGCTACGCTGATATCACTGTCACTCTCTTAGCATTACAAACTGTTCCAGCGACGTTTATATCATCTGTACTATGACGTCGCAAAGCCAGCTTCGCAATTCAAAAAAAA
>NW_025295771.1:0-993 GCF_018294505.1 Triticum aestivum | reverse complement strand
GTTTGTGCACCTCTCGTGACGGTTGTGGTATTTGCAAAGGTGGTGGCACGTCTCCCGCGATCGACAAAGCCCATGAATTGACTCTGGATCCTGTCATGATTAGTAGAACAAGAAACAAAACCCAAAAATAATGTTCCTATAACTACTAGGATGTGGTGGTAAAACGCTCACAGTAAAGCAAATATCAATGTCTTACAAGTTCTTACCATGCAGCAGGCGGTGATCGGCAACCAGCGGTATCAAGTAACTCCGAATATTGAGTAAAGCGATTGCCAAGGGAGCGTACGTATACACGGTGTAGAAATACGTGGAGCTGGGTTGGCTATATAGGGTAGCAAAATATTAGCAATAATCAATTCAAAGATGCAATGTTGAATAAACGCTCAACGACGGTACTGTGCTGGTCCTAGGCTAGACCGAACTAGAGACGCGAGCCTAGAACACTAATGAGGTTACGGCGTAGCACAACTAGCATCAATGAAGGATACTAAGTAGCTCTTGACAGCAAGATATAAGTGAAGATCACAACGGCAGTGAAGATAATGATGAAAAAACAACTGCCAAGCAGGATATACAACAACTCTCTCTCCAACTTTCCTCTTGAAAAGGTTGAGACAATTTTCTGATAAAAATCTTTCAAAGAATGCTACTAACTCAAGCTTTCCAATGCAAAAAGAATCACTCAATTCCGAGTTGATATGAGGAGTCAAAGAATTCTAAAACTGGCCTAAAAAATTGGAACAAGCTGTGTTCACGAACTTCGGAGGGCAAAAAGACCTATTTAGAAGCCGATTTTGAGGTGTCAAATATTGAACTAGCTTCTGCAACTATTTAGATGCGGCTCGTCGCTATCTTCAATTTGAGTACTCACGGAGCCAAAACTGACTTCGTATGAGGAAGATACACCTGTTTTACTGAACAGTGCGCAAAACAGATTCCAATCCGAATTCAGGTACGAGATTGATTCTAGATAGATCCAATTTTTTTTCTCTC
>NW_025295770.1:0-993 GCF_018294505.1 Triticum aestivum | reverse complement strand
TGTTGAAAAAGGGATTTTTCATTTTCTTTGCACGGAAAATTGATTTTCCATTTTCCGAGTGCCGAAATGAGTTTTTTTTGTGAAGGACCAACCATATATTTTTTACAAAACTGGACCAAATCAATTTTATAAAATACTAGGACATATTTAATGCACAACTGACAAAATGGTTGGGTGCCAACAGTTTTGATCCACCTCTCATGAAAAAGACAAATTCCCGCCGATTCAATAGGAAGCGGGTCAAATTTGAACTGCAGCTACCTCGTAGTTTGCTCTTTATTTTTTCCAAAAATCATTTCTAGGTACATAAGTATCTGTTTAATCAGAGAAACACGAAAAAAAATTCAAGACTCAACCACTAGCTAGGAACGGTCATTCCCGCCGTTTTGACCACATTTTAAAACGGACATAAAAAATTCAAAAAAAATCTAAAAATTGGAAAACCTTCGCATTGTTTCATCATATGTGGCCAAGTTACTAGCAAAAATTATAGAATTGTAATACGTCAATTATTTAAAAAAAAGTGTTCTCAGAAATGAGCTATCATGCGTGAAGATTCATGGCTTTCAAGCCAAATGATCAATCTTATGGCCACATTCATGGCATAGTTTGTTCAAATGATCTCATATTGTGCACAAGGGTGCATCTTGGAATTCCAAACGATGTTGAAAAAGGGATTTTTCATTTTCTTTGCACGGAAAATTCATTTTCCATTTCCGCGTGCCGAAATGAGTTTTTTTTGTGAAGGACCTACCATATATTTTTTACAAAACTGGACCAAATCAATTTTATAAAATACTAGGACATATTTAATGCACAATTGACAAAATGGTTGGGTGCCAACAGTTTTGATCCACCTCTCATGAAAAAGACAAATTCCCGCCGATTCAATAGGAAGCGGGTCAAATTTGAACTGCAGCTACCTCGTAGTTTGCTCTTTATTTTTTCCAAAAATCATTTCTAGGTACATAAGTATCTGTTTAATCAGAGAAA
>NW_025295769.1:0-993 GCF_018294505.1 Triticum aestivum | reverse complement strand
TTTCCGTGATCAGATCGTAGAAACTTTATTTTCTTGTTACGATGATTTTTCCACTTCACTCTGAAATTCTTTGAACTTTTCAATTATTTCAGACTTATGTTTCATCAAGTAGATATACCCATATCTGCTCAAATCATCTTGTGAAGGTTAGAAAATAACGATACTTGTCGTGAGCATCAACACTCATTGGATCGCATACATCGGTATGTATTATTTCCAATAAGTCAGTATCTTGTTCCATTGTTCCGGAGAACGGAGTTTTAGTCATCTTGCCCAAAAGGCACGGTTCGCAAGCATCAAATGATTCATAACCAAGTGATTCCAAAAATCCATCTTTATGGAGTTTCTTCATGCGCTTTACACCGATATGACCCAAACGGCAGTGCCACAAATAAGTTGCACTATCATTATTAACTTTGCATCTTTTGGCATCAATATTATGAATATGTGTATCACTACGATCGAGATCCAACAAACTATTTTCATTGGGTGTATGACCATCGAAGGTTTTATTCATGTAAATAGAACAACAATTATTCTTTGACTTTAAATGAATAACCGTATTGCAATAAACATGATCAAATCATATTCATGCTCAACGCAAACGCCAAATAACATTTATTTAGGTTTAACACTAATCCCGAAAGTATAGGGAGTGTGCGATGATGATCATATCAATCTTGGAACCACTTCCAATACACATCGTCACTTCACCCTCAACTAGTTTCTGTTTATTCTGTAACTCCTGTTTCGAGTTACGAATCTTAGCAACCGAACAAGTATCAAATACTCAGGGGTTACTATAAACACTAGTAAGGTGCACATCAATAACATGTATATCAAATATACCCTTGTTCACTTTGCCATCCTTCTTATCCACCAAATATTTAGGGCATTTCCGCTTCCAGTGACCATTTCCTTTGCAGTGTAGCACTCAGTTTCAGGCTTTGGTCCAGCTTTGGTCTTCTTCACAAGAGTGACAACTTGCTTGCC
>NW_025295768.1:0-993 GCF_018294505.1 Triticum aestivum | reverse complement strand
GGTTTCATAAGTAACAGGTAATAGGTACTACCTCAATTCTACTTCCCAATCCCACAATTTAATTTAGATCCTAAACAATGCAAGTGTTTGAGGGTTTGATCTAATGCAATAAAACTGGGTAGTAGGAAAGATATGATCAAGTGTTACTTGCCTTGCTGATGATCCGCGTGACCTAGAGATTCGAAGTAACAAGCGGCGCACTCCGGGTGATCTAACGCAGACAAACAACAAGCATACAATAAGTACTCATCTAATGCACAGGGAAATCTCGAATAAAAGATCTAACCAGAGAGTTCAACTTAAGAACCCTGGTTGCAAAAGAATCGAATCAAATAAAGCATCGAAAGTCAAACGACGAAAGAAAACAACTCGGTTCTAGCAAGTTGAAACTAGGTCAAATTTTTACAGTAACAAAACTTAGTTTAAGTTGGTTAGTCGGAACGGCGGGTTCGAGGCGAAACTCCAGGCATTTGAATCACCTGATTCCGATAAACGAGCAAGAAGATAGACTAGAAAGAAGATCGGATCTGAAATCACGATCGGAAGAATCGCGGAATAAATCCGACGAGAAAAGAGAACGACGAACGGTTAAACGAACAGACGTTCATTAACCGAGGCGATCAGGTGATCACGTTCGTTAAGACGAACGGTCCGGCGAACGGTCCAAAGGCAACTAAATCGGAAAAGAAAACAAATCCGATCTAGAGTTTCGGAGAAGAAAACCGAACGAAAAACCGATCTAGAAAACCGGAACGGTTTAGAGAAGAAAAGAATCGGAACGATTAGAAGAAAACGATCCGAGAAAAGAAAAGGTGACGCGGCGCGGGGCTAGTACCTCGAAGAGCGAGGGGCTCCTGTGGCGGCGTAAGGCGGCGGCGGGTGTGGGGTGGCGCGGTGGTGAGGGGTGGCGCGGCGGCGTTGGGTGGCGCGGTGAGGGTGGCGGCGGCGTTGGGTGGCGCGGTGAGGGGCGGAGGAGAGGAGAGGTGTTGGTTT
>NW_025295767.1:0-993 GCF_018294505.1 Triticum aestivum | reverse complement strand
TATTGCTCTACGTGATGCACGTTTGTTTGGTAACCTTGTGATGAGGACATGACTACCTTGGATATGACCAAAAATTGCATATATGCATATTTGTCAGGTGATTTCTAGTGCAAACTATTCAATAATCTATTTATGTTATCCAGAACAAAAATACTTCACACACTTTTGTGTTTTGTCTAATTGCAGGTGTGGGACATTTGTACAATCCACATATGAAGATAAGGAAGAAAGATGTCAGGACCCCGACTCAATGCCACATCGATCTAGCATGTAACACCTCATATCACTTTGCGGCCTCACGCACGGTATTCCCACGGGTGTCGCCTTACCTTTGCCCGGGACCGTTTGCGCCTTTTGGCTCACGTATATGATGATGTCGCTAGCATCCATATGATAAAGTGCCCGGGCTGACATTTCTAGTCGTAAACCCAAAGTGGCACAGACTTACAGGGACAGGCATCCATGACCCAGCATCGAACGTGTCGGTCATCAGCAAGTGGGTCCGGGCTGTAGCACTGGGCTAGCAGGACTCCGGTAAACCGGGCTGTAGCGGGCTAACAGGGCTCCGGTACTCAATGCGTGACATTTCCCCAAAGGGACAGACACAGGAACGAAGAAGGACACATGCCGGCCAGCCTAAGTGTTTCGGAGCAGTAGCAAGCTACCATGGCTCGGTGGAAACACTAGGAGACATTTCCCGGTAAGAGAGGCTACCAAAGATAAACAACTAGATGGTCAGATCCCACACATACCAAGCATTTCAATAACATACACACAATATGCTTGATATGTGCAAATACAACATGGCATCACAACATGACTCTATGACTCAAGTAATTTATCAATAGGCTCCGAGGAGCGAGATATTACAAACATGGGTCTCATGACCCAACAATCAGAGCATACAGGTCAAAGCACATGCGGAAGCTTAACATGTCTGAGTACAGACATCTAGAAATGAAAAAGGCTGAGAAGCCTGACTATCTATCAGAT
>NW_025295766.1:0-993 GCF_018294505.1 Triticum aestivum | reverse complement strand
GGAGGAGGAGGCAACCAGAACTTCTGTTGCTTAGCAGCCACTAGTGAGGAAGAAGAAGACTGAACTGCATCCCTGACTCTCTTCTTAGAAGCCTCACACTTAAGCTAAGCAGCTTCTTGCTTCAGTGCCATGTTGTAGAATTCATCATACTTGGTCGGCTCAAAAAGCACGAGAGCTAATTGCAGATCTTCTCTGAGGCCACCTCTGATTGATAGATCATACTCTTTTCATCAGGAACGTCTTGCTTAGTGAAGCGAGCGAGTTTCTGAAACTGGGTATTGTATTGATACACGGACATGCTGCCTTGCTTGAGATTGCGGAACTCCTCACGCTTGCTCTCAACAACACTTTGAGGAATGTGGTGAGCTTTGAAGTCTCGGCGGAAATCATCCCAGGTAATCACACGACCTCCTCTGGAATCTTTGTATTGTTGATACCACTCAGCAGCTTGATCCTTGAGTTGAAAAGAAGCAAACTTGACAAAGTCCTCAGGCCTAACATTGCTACATTCAAAATGCTTGTTGATGTCCACGAGCCAATCATCGGCGTCTGTGGCCTCGGCACAGTAGCTGAAAGACTTCGGCTGATTTGCAAGGAACTGGTTGAGGGTAGGGAAGTGAGGCTGGTTGTTGCCTTGGCCTTGATTTCCTTGGTTGCCTTGCCCTTGGGTGCGCTCTTGCAAGAGTTGCAAAATCATCTGGGCATTGGCGTTGGTGGCTGCCATGATAGCTTGCCATGCCTCCGGAGGCGGAGGTGGTGGCGGAGGGTTCGCCTGACTCCCATCATTGCGTTCCGAATTCTGACGCGTTGGCGGAGCCATCCTGAAGAGGGTGACATCCGTTAGCATCTTGATAGACAGATAGACAAGTTGAATCAACGGATAGAAATTGCAACATATAGTCTTCACAATAAACATTCGAACGAGGATGAACGAATGAATTCCATAGTAAATCGTCACACTTCCATAAGTTGAGAAGCCACTTAGAAAAAAAA
>NW_025295765.1:0-993 GCF_018294505.1 Triticum aestivum | reverse complement strand
GTTCTTACATTTAGTATGATACCGTATGCCCTTATGTGTAATTACACAGATGGTGTGGAATCATATGGCATGGTAGTCCATTGATAAAGAGACCTAGGGTTGATATCTCCACCTATTGGGACATTCATTAAGAGGATTGTATTTCGTCTCTAAAAACGTATGAGTTTGTCGTCCCTTGGACGTGTGCGTCATATTGGTAGGAACTATCAAACGTGTCTCCTCGTTGGTACGGTTCATGTGGTGAAGAAGTGAGTCCCACAGACATGGAAGCGAGTAAAAACAAATGGCAAAATGACAACAACTCTCGGAGACAGTGTGTAGTAGCATGTAGCTAATATATTTGCAAGTGTTAGTTGGAGAGGCCAATTTCATGAAGGTTTAGTGGCAGCCTATGAATATCGCACTTTAATTTGATAATGGCATGGACAAGAATTTTCTAATCTATTTAGTTGCGAGGAGTGGACTTCTATTTTGTACCATCACTAGTTTTATTAATGACGTACTCTGTCCTTTCAAATATATTAGGACAACGAGCAAGCGAGTCACGTTTGAGTTTATTTGATCGCTACATCAAGTCATGTTGCTTAGCTGCTATTTCGTCGACTAATAGAGGGAAATTAATTACACAAGGATGAATGCGTGTATTCCAAAATTTACTATGATGATTGAAA
This sequence comes from Triticum aestivum, assembly GCF_018294505.1. NCBI lineage: Eukaryota > Viridiplantae > Streptophyta > Magnoliopsida > Poales > Poaceae > Triticum > Triticum aestivum. The sequence continues at coordinate 322 of NW_025295765.1, read as the reverse complement.
TAATTATCCAATGAATTATCACCACAAATTCATTACACTACATGGATCGTCTGTTGTGGACAACAAGGTAATCCATTATGCTCGAGAAATGAAGAACCATATCAAAATGCAAAATCCCCGTGATGCAGATGTAACATCAATACTCTCGTCCTAAAATCGTCCGTCGTGGAATAAGAATCTAATCTCCAATGTTGGTACATACTAATTTAGCTTGCAACAAGTTATTGCATTTAGTTCGCTTGACTTGATATGGGGAAGCAAGTCTATTTACGTGTTGATTTGGTCAGGGTTTCTCGGTCATCATCATCATTGATATAGGGTT
>NW_025295764.1:0-993 GCF_018294505.1 Triticum aestivum | reverse complement strand
TGCAGGCCCTCGTCATGGAACAGAAGGAGGAGTTGGCAAAGCTCCACATCGAGCACCCGGCTGTTGTCAAGGTACATAATGTGGCGGTGGAACAGATGATGAAGGCTCGCGTCGAGAAATCCCGCGTCATGGACAAAATGAAGAAGATGGCGGAGGAGACATGCAAGGAGATGGAGGTCGTGGAGGCAATGAAGAAGCAGTTATGACTCCGCGGCGAATTAGATCATTTGGGGTGATAATCTTCCTTCTTCTTTTGCTCCTGTGTTTCATGTTTTGCTTCGGATGTTTCGTCGCGCGTGTCAAGTTCTCTGCGAGGCATGAATAGAACAGTGCTAACAATGAGATGACTAGCAAATTAGATCATTTTTTATCACCATATGGCACTGGGCTGCCATGTTTCGTGCTCCTCCGTCGTAGTACTAGTCTAGTGGAAAACTTGAGTATACCGCACGGTTCTTTGCTCCTCCTCAGGTCGTCGGCACATTTATACAAGTAGTCAAATCACAAGGCCCCGCCTTCCAGTAGTAATGAGCCGTCAAATCACAAAGGCCCTCGCCTCTCGGTGAAGCCGACCAAGCTAGACTGCGCCACCCTCTAGCCTTTTAAAAAATGTATAACTTTGTACAGTAGTAGTATCGATGCATTGCGCCATGGAGCAAAACTTGAAATTAAAAAAATGTTGTACATATAGAGAGCGCTCGTCTCCAAATTAGGCATATATTACTATTAAAAAGCTAGTCACAATAATGGTGTCCAGCACAACCCACCCCTCAAATAAAACTAAGCACCCTGGAATTCTTTGACAAAACTAAGCACCCTGAAATTCTTTGACAACTAAACTGCTGACTATATGATGTTGGCCATATATATTGTACGTATATAATGTGAAGAAATGAGTGGTAGTACTATACCAACTAAAAGATGAAATGTACGAAATACTAGTATGTACGTACTGAAGAGTTAAAGTAACAAGAATAAACATAACATAGTTCT
>NW_025295762.1:0-993 GCF_018294505.1 Triticum aestivum | reverse complement strand
GGTCTGATTCATCGGGGATGAATCAGAGGCGTGTGAACCTGTCCTACTGTGTGTGAGCTAGGTGTGTGAACACGATTTGGTAAAGGTAGCGGTGAGAGGCCATGTAGGAGTACATGGTGGGTTGTCTCATTGCAGCCGTCCTCAGGAACTGAGTTCTGTGTTTGTGATCCATGATTCAGCTACTACCACGCATTGGGCCCGAAACCAATGGACCCTCTCGGCTTCTTGATCACCCTTGTCCTCTGTCCAGGAGTTGCAAGTAGTTTCTGGTGTTTGTAGTATGCTGGAGGCCGTGGGCAGTGCTGACCGTAGGGGTGGGCTGTGATGCGGTAGGCACGTGGCACGGTGTACCGGGCGCCCGTTTGGTGTCTCGGGAACCCTGTTCACATCGTTTGGGGCTGTGAGCGAAACTCCGGCCGGATCTCCTCATGGATGGAACCCGAATAGGCGATAAACCTGGACTAGAGACTTAGGTGATTAGGTAGGTCGTGGCCGACACCCACGTTGGGCTTCCGCTTGAATGTTGCCGAGTACATGTCGTGTGAACGGCGGTAAGTGGTGAGAGCGTGTGTGAAGAAGTACATCCCTGCAGGGTTAACCTAATCTATTCGAATAGCCGTGTCCGCGGAAAAGGACTTCTGGGTTGCTTATATCAGTTCATAGACAAGTGAAAGTGGATACTCTAAAATACGCAAGATAAGCGTGAGTGCTATGGATGGCGTTCTCGTAGGGAGACGGGAGCGGATCCATAGTGGTGTATTGATATGGTGAATATGTGGACTCGTGTGCGCCACCTCAAAAAAGTTACTCGCAGTCGTAGTTCAGGATAGACACCGAGTCAAAGCTGGCTTGCTGCAGTTAAACCCCACCATCCCTTTGTTGATAATGATGCATATGTAGATAGTTCTGATGTAAGTCTTGCTGGGTACATTTGTACTCACGTTTGCCTATTTTATGTTTTTGCAGAGAGACTTCAGTCTCACTAGTATTTCC
>NW_025295761.1:0-993 GCF_018294505.1 Triticum aestivum | reverse complement strand
GGGTCACAGCCTGAGCCAGACCTCAGCATCGACATCGTCGAGCCGGCTCTGCGCGCGCAACCCGCCTGGGTCCAAGCCGGGCGGAGGCGTGCTTTCATGGGCTTCACGCAAGGGATGGAACTTGCGGAAAATTCTACATCTGGGGGAGAGACTCTCATCTACTCAGGTGATGAGTCCTCAACTAGAGATCCTCAACTAGAGAAACAGAGTCAATCTATCAGCTTCAAGACGGCGGGCTTGGGGGCTATTCCGATGGCCACAGTATTCCGGACCCCTATGAGCTGTCATATAGGGCTGCTATCTTCATGGCTGGCACAGGGCCAGCTCTCAATTCTTCAACGGCGGCTACAATGACCTCTGACCCGGCTGCCGCAAGGGTTGAGGGTTCCGGTTCAGCAAGGCCGCTGACTCAGGTACTGTTTGATCTCATGGGCACCTTGACAGCTTTGTTCGCAACAGAGGTCATGGCCGCAAATCAGGCAGAGCGCAACACGGAGATTGCAAAGATTCGTGAGGAGATAGCCAAGGCCCAAGAGGATATCGTAGCTGAGAACGCCCAGACAGTTGCGCTGAAGGCTCAAATTGACACAGAGGCAGAGCGTGTGAGGGCAGAGGCTTGACGTTCAAATTTGGACCAAAACGCATCCAGTGCAGTGTTCCAGAGAAGGCATCACAGTCGTCTACCGTTGAAGTATGACCCAAGGCGCTTGTTTGGCACACTCGGAGTAGGTCCGAGTACTCCAGACGCCCGGGTGAATCCCCACTTAAGCCCGGATTTGTGAAGAAGTCGGACGGCGGCTCAACCCCGTCGGACTGAGCCGATACGGAGGGAAGGGCTGATGCCTAACCCGCCCCCTAATAATACGCCGCCACAACATTTCCTGACGCCGCCTGGGCACTTCTCTAACCAAATAGATAACATGGTAGCTGCGGCGACCCGGCTTGCAGTGATTCCAATGACTGGCGACTCACCGCAGTGATGGAAACCCGGAA
>NW_025295760.1:0-993 GCF_018294505.1 Triticum aestivum | reverse complement strand
TATGTGTGCTTGAAAGGGGGGTACATTTGAAAAATAAGGAAGCAACAACCAAGTGTTAAACTACAACCAATTTATCTCCAGACAAATTAATTAGTAAGCTCGGAGTCATACAAAAAAAATTATTGGCTATGTTCTGTAAGCTGTTTTCCGCCAAGAAAAAGTGTGAGAGTTTCAGCATTGTTTCAAAACTGTAATTGATCAGCGGCAAGTTCACTGCATAATTAGGATGCAGAGATGATGCTGATTAGTGCATGTCCGTACTGATTGTACCTGGCTACAGTACGTTGGTAGTACTAATGGATACCCATGATACCAATCATGAGTGACATTGGATTCTGACTAATTGCTGAAGTTTGCCTGGAAGTGCAATGGAGTACTTTACCCAATTGATACAACATTTGGTTAAGCCTATCAATATGAAAATTAATAGTGCGTACCAAGCAGCAGTTCTAAATTCAGCAGTCAAAGAAAGTGTTTAGACATGCTAAATTAAGTATGCGCACTTTATTTCTTAGCGTACACGCTAATTAGACCGAAGCGCGCGTCGTGCAACATCCACCGTAACGATAACTGGTCCACGTGCTTCGCCAGGCCCTCGCTCCTCTGCGGAAAAATAATAGTAACATGTTACGGCCAGCACACACTAATTAACATAGCGCGACCATGCATGGGAACATCGCCCAGCCCAACTGTTAGTTCCTATCATCAGTAATTGGGCGTGTAGGAAGTAGTAGTATGGTTTAGTTTAGCCCTTGTGTAGTAGCATGATTCAGTTTAGCCCTTGCCTATAGACCTAAATCAAATTTGGAACAGACAGGATAACAGATGTAAACTCGATCAAAGGGTCTATCGAATTTTCAGAGATGTGTTTTATCAGACAACAAACAAGCAGTCTGCAATAACTTTGCTAATCATGAAAATAAGAAATCCTATATATGTTCTTCATCGAGCTTCCTTTTGCATCAAGGTTTCTGCATGCCACAGTAGTAAAAT
>NW_025295759.1:0-993 GCF_018294505.1 Triticum aestivum | reverse complement strand
GTGTAAAATCATCATTGGCTGCAGGAAACACGTGTCAGCTCATTGTTGGGACAGATGTCCTCCACTCATTGGACAAAATGCGCCTATGATAAGTCGACACGTGGCACGGCCCAACAGAGGCCCATTCATGTGAAAAGGCTGGCTCGTTTGACTTGGTCAAAAGGTGGCGGGTCGGCCCACGGAAAGCCTGTTAACGGCCTGTCCGCATATAGCCCATTCACAGCCCGCTAACCCAAGGCCCGTTACGCCATATCCGAATTAGTCCCAGTAGCGTCATCTGGGCCATCCAATATGATTCCAGCCCGTTTTCACTTCTGGTCCATGTATGGCCCATGACGTCTTTTGGCCCATATGAGGCCCTTTGTAACTCTTGGCCCATTAATGGCCCGTGGTGAAACTGGCCCGCAGTGAAGAGTGTATCACTTTATACCCATTAATGGGCCGTGGTGAAACTGACCTATAATGAATAGTGTATCACTTTATACCCATTAATGACCCGTTATTCCGTTGGGCCGTTTCCAGCCCATGTTATTTTTTGGCCTTCTCAGAGCCCATTTACTCTTGGGCTCATTTCCAGCATTAGTTTACTTACGGCCCGTTACTGTCATTTTCTGCTTGTGGTCTAAATTCATCCCGACATTACAGTCGGCCCGTTTTGTGGCCCGTTAATACGTTGGGCCATTTTCATAGTGTCATCAAGTACAACCGATTAACGACGGCCCGTTATGGTTGGCACATGAACAGACGATTCCAACTCTAGCCCGTTTATGACCATAATGCGGTCTGTTATTGGACCATGTTTGGCCAACCGATCATATGGCCCGTACAAGGCCCATTGATGATACGGCCCGTATAAGGCCCATTGTGTCTATGACCCGTATAAGGCCCATTGTTTCTACGACACGTAGAAGGCCCATTGTTTCTATGGCCCATAGGAGGGGAATGGTAACTACAGTAAATATGTAGCCCATGGTTATTGTGGCCTAGTTTTAA
>NW_025295758.1:0-993 GCF_018294505.1 Triticum aestivum | reverse complement strand
AAGATGCAAATAAAAGTAGATTGAAAGCAAATATCATAAGAGATAGACCCGGGGGCCATAGGTTTCACTAGTGGCTTCTCTCAAGATAGCATAAGTATTACGGTGGGTGAACGAATTACTATCGAGCAATTGATAGAAAAGCGCATAGTTATGAGATTATCTAGGCATGATCATGTATATAGGCATCACGTCCATAACAAGTAGACCGACTCCTGCCTGCATCTACTACTATTACTCCACACATCGACCGCTATCCAGCATGCATCTAGAGTATTAAGTTCATAAGAACAGAGTAACGCATTAAGCAAGATGACATGATGTAGAGGGATAAACTCATGCAATATGATATAAACCCCATCTTGTTATCTTCGATGGCAACAATACAATACGTGCCTTACGACCCTTTCTGTCACTGGGTAAGGACACTACAAGATTGAGCCCAAAGCTAAGCACTTCTCCCATGGCAAGAAAGACCAATCTAGTAGGCCAAACCAAACTGATAATTCGAAGAGACTTGCAAAGATAACTCAATCATACATAAGAGAATTCAGAGAAGATTCAAATATTATTCATAGATAAACTTGATCATAAACCCACAATTCATCGGATCTCGACAAACACACCGCAAAAAGACTTTACATCGAATAGATCTCCACAAGAGAGGGGGAGAACATTGTATTGAGATCCAAAATGAGAGAAGAAGCCATCTAGCTAATAACTATAGACCCTTAGGTCTATGGTAAACTACTCACAAATCATCGGAGGGGCAAGGATGTTGATGTGGTGGCCCTCCGTGGTTAATTCCCCCTCCGGCAGAGTGCCGGCGAAGGCTCCAAGATGGGATCTCGCCGATACAGAAGGTTACGGCGGAGGAAATTGTGTTTCGTGGTGCCCCTGGATGTTTTCGGGGTACGTGGGTATATATAGGAGGAAGAAGTACGTCGGTGGCCGCCCAAGGGGCCCACGAGACAGGGGGGCGCCCTACAGGGGGGG
>NW_025295757.1:0-993 GCF_018294505.1 Triticum aestivum | reverse complement strand
TGACAACAACGGATGTGGTTGTCATAGTATGCCTAGTAGTTGAAGGAACAATCATATCAACTCTTGGAATGTGCACCGTGCGCTTGTTCTCCTCGTGGCCAACACGTCGTTTTATTTCCTGTTCAGCTTTGCAAGCAAGATGAAACAAATGGTCCATAGGATAACACTCTTCATGAATTAGTATCTCTTGAATATCACGGTTTAATCCTCCCCAAAATCTATCCATAAAATCATCTTCACTTTCTTCTAAAGAGGAATGCAACAAGGTAGTTTGTAAATCATCATAATATTTTGTTACAGTTTCACTACCTTGTTTTAAGTGTTGCAACTTCTTAATCATGTCACGAGTATAATAAGCAGGGACGAAAGTATGTCGCATGGCAAGTTTCAAATCATCCCAAGTAGTAGGTATATAACCAGGGTGTAACCGACAATATTCACTCCACCAAACCAAAGCATAACCAGTGAAAGAACCAACCGCAACCTTAACCTTTTTATGTTCATTGAAATTATGGGAAGCAAATATATTGTTTATGTCGAACTCCCATTCAATATATAAAGCAGGTTTAAAACGGCCATTAAATGGTGGTATAGATACATTAACCTGATCATGTGCATTTGGATGTTTGTGCACCTCTCGTGACGGTTGTGGTATTTGCAAAGGTGGTGGCACGTCTCCCGCGATCGACAAAGCCCATGAATTGACTCTGGATCCTGTCATGATTAGTAGAAAAAGAAACAAAACCCAAAAATAATGTTCCTATAACTACTAGGATGTGGTGGTAAAACGCTCACAGTAAAGCAAATATCAATGTCTTACAAGTTCTTACCATGCAGCAGGCGGTGATCGGCAACCAGCGGTGTCAAGTAACTCCGAATATTGAGTAAAGCGATTGCCAGGGGAGCGTACGTATACACGGTGTAGAAATATGTGGAGCTGGGTTGGCTATATATGGTAGCAAAAGATTAGCAATAATCAATTCAAAGATGCAA
>NW_025295756.1:0-993 GCF_018294505.1 Triticum aestivum | reverse complement strand
CGCAATGTCGGGCTGACCAAGCACCGTGAGGCCACCACTTCGGGCGGCTTGCCCACACTAGCTGGAATGTTAGAGTTGTGTCGAATATTGTGTATAAGGTGGGTTACAGTTGGACTTGTAGTTGTACTGTGTTTAGATAGGATACGGAGTCGTGTCCAAGTAGGGCACTTGTATCCTAGGCCTCTCATATATAGCGGGGCTAGACACATGATGTAACCTATGCCAACATAATAGCACAGGCGCGCAAGGGGGAGCCGGCGGCGTGTGCCGGCGCCCGGGTGGCCGGTGTGCGGTATTGTGACGGTGTCATGGGGAGGAGCGCCCGTAGTCAGGCCCCGGGGATGTAGCCATATCGGTGAACCTCGTTAACAAATCTCGGTGTCGTGCTCGTGTGATTTCTTGGTCCTCGGATGATCGACGGTATGCCTCAGATTTATTCTAACAAGTGGTATCAGAGCTAGGTTGTTCGGAGGCTGCAGGTCGTTGATTTAGAGGAAGAGCCGATAGAAAAGAGATCAGTTTGATTGAAGCTACAGTCGAGATATCACGAGCATGAAAGCTCGGAATAGATCAATATCGATGGGAGGCGTGAAAATCGACGGGAACTCATAAACTTCTCGGCAGTATATGCAGTCGGCGGCTGGCTCGCGTAACAGCGGCGGCATTGGCACGAGGCGCTCGCAAGGAGATGCATGTGGAAGGCGCCTGGAGCGTGGCTAGCGTGGGTCGTAAACACAGGCGAGCGAGCGTATGTACGGGTACGTGGAGGCGCTGGACTCTAAGGTACACGTACAGCTCAAACCGAGTTTGTTTTGGACAAAAAAAAAGGAGGACCGAGTCCTTGTGTAGACGCGGCCAGAGGCAGATCGATTCAGCGAAGAAGCAAAATCCATTGATGCATAGTAATACATCGGAAAGCACGGGCTAGGTAAAGCAATTAGCCAGCGTTGGAGTTGTGCAACGAGCAGATCAGGTGAAGGCCAATTTTTTTTT
>NW_025295755.1:0-993 GCF_018294505.1 Triticum aestivum | reverse complement strand
TAAAAAAAAATTTGGTTAAATTTGGTCAAACTACTTATTCAAGAAGTATTAATGTTACTACATAATTATTCAAGAATATTAGTGTTACTAAATAATTATTTCAATTTTTAGAATTTTGGTCAAACTATGGTCAAACTATGGTCAAACTTATTCAAGAAATATTAGCGTTACTAAATAATTACTGTTTTTTTAGAATAATAGTTTCAAACTCAAACGGTGAAATGTGTGACTTCATGCTCAAGCTAAACTCCTGAGGGTTAATAGGATTGACATCTTACTATTGTCAGGAAAACAACAAGCGCAGACTCAGAAATGAAGGAGAATAGAACCCGAAAGTTAAGCGTGCTCGGGTTGGAGTAGTGAGAGGGATGGGTGACCGGTCGGGAAGTTAGATGATTTGAAATGAGTGATCCACACTTGAGTAGTTAAGAGAGGTGATTAGAGACTAAATCATCAAATAATTAAGAAAAACTAAAAATCGAAAAAAAAATCAATTTTTTTCCAAAATTTTCAAAAAAAAATTCAAAAAAAAACCTTTAGTACCGGTTGGTACATACTAGGGCGCGAGCTCACGCCACGTGGTGGCACTTTAGCGCCGGTTCGTGCCGAACCGGTACTAAAGGGGGGGGCTTTAGTGCCCACACTTTAGTGCCGTTTCCATAACCGGCACTAAAGGCCCTTACAAACCGGTTTTAAAGCTCCGTTTTCTACTAGTGTCAGTTATCTATTCATGATGTTCTGTAATGATTTTTGACACACTTAATTATATATAATGCACGCAGATGAACCGGCAATGGATGTACGGTGACAGACGCACCTTCGAGTACATTAAGGGCGTGCATGATTTTCTCGAAGTGGTTGAGGCAAACAAGCAGAATGGTTTTATGTGTTGTCCATGCCCTATATGTGGGAATACGAAGTCTTACTCTGACCGGAAAATCCTTCACACCCACCTCCTTTACAAGGGTTTCATGCCACACTATAATGTTTGGA
>NW_025295754.1:0-993 GCF_018294505.1 Triticum aestivum | reverse complement strand
AAAAAAAACATCTCCGCGCCGAGCCGGACACGTCCGACCCGGCCGGACATTTCTCCGCCGCCACTCCCGCGCCGCCACGTGGCACCGGACCACATCCCCGCCGCCAGGCCCGGGAGGCCCGTGGCCGGCCCCCGAGGCCCACGCCGCCGCCCAGCGCCTCCTCGCGCCTCGCGCCGCTGCCTCTCCTCCGCGCCACCGCACGCCGGACGCCGCCGCCACCGAGCCCGGCTGCTGCCGCCGCCGCCTCGCCGGGACGACGCGGGCCGCGCCCCACGCCGCCGCGGGCTGCCGGCGCCGCCCCGCCGCCTCCACGTCGTCCTCTCCTCCGGCCCCGGCCTCTCCCCGCTGCTCCGGCCGCCGTCCCCACCATTTCCGGCAAGTCCCCGGTGAACCTCGGCTTCCGTGCTCCGGCGGTGAACAGTAACCGCGAGATCTGGATCCAGATCTGATTTCGAACGGTTGACTTTTATCCTCGAAACCCTAGTTTTTCGTGCTACCTTTGACTGCTTGTATCTCCGCAACCGTAGATCCGTTTTGGGCGTATGATATATCAAAATCTTCGCCTCGACATGTACATCATTTCATTCCATTGCATCATTTGCATTTGAGGTCATCTTGATACACAAAATGCTGTTAGAAGGAGGCTTCGTGAGTTAATTTGCAGATCCGTTAGTACATCATGCACTTTTGTCATTTTTGCTATATTTAATTCGTGCATGATATGCCTGTGCCCCTTTGGGATGAATTGGGAAGCATTTTGTCTTCTTTCCAGAGGTGCCACCCATGCATTTTTAGGATGTGTGTGTTGTCTTGTGCAAGCTTGCGAAGAGAGGTACCTGAGATTGCAGATTTCAGGGACTTAGTGATTTTCGCTAAGTCTGGGATATTTTAGTTCATGATGCTATATGTCCAGCTTGTTTCCTAGTGATCCGTGCCTCTTTTGAGGATGATCAGTAAGGGAGTTTTGATATTTATGTCATGCTCTATCCATCC
>NW_025295753.1:0-993 GCF_018294505.1 Triticum aestivum | reverse complement strand
GCGCTTAGGTTTAGACCGGCATGCTGGCCTCTCTGTTTTGCCTAGGTGGGGCTGCGACGTGTTGATCTTCCGAGGCCGGGCATGACCCAGGAAAGTGTGTCCGGCCAAATGGGATCGAGCGTGTTGGGCTATGTGGTGCACCCCTGCAGGGAAGTTAATCTATTCGAATAGCCGTGATCTTCGGTAACAGGACGACTTGGAGTTGTACCTTGACCTTATGACAACTAGAACCGGATACTTAATAAAACACACCCTTCCAAGTGCCAGATACAACCGGTGGTCGCTCTACCTCAGGGATATGAGGAGGGGATCGCCGGGTAGGATTATGCTATGAGATGTTACTTGGAGATGCTACTTGGAGGACTTCAATCTACTCTCTTATACCTGTTGCAAGGCGAAGGTGACCAGAAGCGTAGTCTTCGATAAGACTAGCTATCCCCCTCTTATTCTGGCATTCTGCGGTTCAGTCCACTGATATGGCCTCCTTACACATATACCCATGCATATGTAGTGTAGTTCCTTGCTTGCGAGTACTTTGGATGAGTACTCACGGTTGCTTTCTCCCCCCTTTTTCCCCTTTCCTTCTTTCTGGTTGTCGCAACCAGATGCTGGAGTCCAGGAGCCAGACGCCACCGTCGACGACGACCCCTACTACACCGGAGGTGCCTACTACTACGTGCTGCCCGCTGACGACGACCTGGAGTAGTTTAGGAGGATCCCAGGCAGGAGGCCTGCGCCTCTTTCGATCTGTATCCAGTTTGTGCTAGCCTTCTTAAGGCAAACTTGTTTAACTTATGTCTGTACTCAGATATTGTTGCTTCCGCTGACTCGTCTATGATCGAGCACTTGTATTCGAGCCCTCGAGGCCCCTGGCTTGTATTATGATGCTTGTATGACTTATTTATGTTTTAGAGTTGTGTTGTGATATCTTCCCGTGAGTCCCTGATCTTGATCGTACACATTTGCGTGCATGATTAGTGTACGATTGAATCG
>NW_025295752.1:0-993 GCF_018294505.1 Triticum aestivum | reverse complement strand
GTCACCTCGTCCTTTGCCAGTCTCCGCTTATTCCGCAGTTCCTGTTTTGAGTTACAAATATGAGCAACCGCACCGGTATCAAATACCCAGGAGCTACTACGAGTACTGGTAAGGTACACATCAATTACATGTATATCACATATACCTTTGGTGTTGCCGGCCTTCTTGTCCGCTAAGTATTTGGGGCAGTTCCGCTTCCAGTGACCACTTCCCTTGCAATAAAAGCACTCAGTCTCAGGCTTGGGTCCATTCCTTGGCTTCTTCCCGGCAACTGGCTTACCGGGCGCGGCAACTCCCTTGCCGTCCTTCTTGAAGTTCTTCTTACCCTTGCCTTTCTTGAACTTAGTGGTTTTATTCACCATCAACACTTGATGTTCCTTTCTGATCTCCACCTCCGCTGATTTCAGCATTGAATATACCTCAGGAGTGGTCTTTTCCATCCCCTGCATATTGAAGTTCATCACAAAGCTCTTGTAGCTCGGTGGAAGCGACTGAAGAATTCTGTCGATGACCGCGTCATCCGGGAGATTAACTCCCAGCTGAGACAAGCGGTTGTGTAACCCAGACATTCTGAGTATGTGCTCACTAACAGAACTATTTTCCTCCATTTTACAGCTGAAGAACTTGTCGGAGACTTCATATCTCTCGACCCGGGCATGAGCTTGGAAAACCATTTTCAGCTCTTCGAACATCTCATATGCTCCATGCTTCTCAAAACGCTTTTGGAGCCCCGGTTCTAAGCTGTAAAGCATGCCGCACTGAACGAGGGAGTAATCATCAGCACGTGATTGCCAAGCGTTCATAACGTCTTGGTTCTCTGGGATGGGTGCTTCACCTAGCGGTGCTTCTAGGACATAATCTTTCTTGGCAGCTATGAGGATGATCCTCAGGTTCCGGACCCAGTCTGTATAGTTGCTGCCATCATCTTTCAGCTTGGTTTTCTCTAGGAACGCGTTGAAGTTGAGGACAACGTGGGCCATTTGATCTACAAGA
>NW_025295751.1:0-993 GCF_018294505.1 Triticum aestivum | reverse complement strand
TGGTAGTAGCTGAATCATGGATCACAAACACAGAACTCAGTTCCTGAGGACGGCTGCAATGAGACAACCCACCATGTACTCCTACATGGCCTCTCACCGCTACCTTTACCAAATCGTGTTCACACACTTAGCTCACACACAGTAGGACATGTTCACACACCTCTGATTCATCCCCGATGAATCAGACCTGACTCAACTCTAAGCAGTAGCAGGCATGACAAACAAGCATGAATGAGTAGGCACATCAGGGCTCAAACAACTCCTACTCATGCTAGTGGGTTTCATCTAATTACTGTGGAATGACAGGTCATGCAGAGGATAAAGGGGTTCAGCTACCGCAGCAAGTAACAGTTGAATCGTTGTTGTCCTAATGCAGTAAAAGAGAGCAGGAGCGAGAGAGTAGGATTGTGTCGGAATGAACAAGGGGGTTTTGCTTGCCTGGCACTTCTGAAGATAACATTGAGTCTTCATCAGTGTCAAAGATCACATCATCGGTATCACGTCTATCGAGAGGGGACAAAAACCGGCAACACAAAAGGAAACACAATCAATGCAATGCACAATATGATGCATGATCATGACATGGCAAAATGAATGTGTTTGAGCTAATGCAACTAGCAACAGATTAAATGAAGTTGGTTTGAATACAAGATTCAAATTCAAACTCCATATGTGATTATTCAAATGCCATTTACTTCATTTGCCCTAAACAGTAGTGATAAGTTGTTCTAACATGCATGAAAATGGTACAGATGGATTCCTTGAATTTTTCTGATAATTTTTCATATATAATTTATTTAATTTGGAGTTACGGTTAATTTTCTATGATTTATTGAAGTTTTAGCTATTTTCTGAAATTATTAAATCATTTAAGATTATTTAAATTCCAGAAAATACTTATTGCGTCAGCCTGACATCATCATGACGTCAGCAGGTCAACAGGGCGCCTCCAGGTCAAACCTGACACTGGGACCCACATGTCAGTGTGATTAG
>NW_025295750.1:0-993 GCF_018294505.1 Triticum aestivum | reverse complement strand
CGATTCTGGCCCGTTTCGTGGACTATCACTCACTAATTTGGGGTCTCGAAGTGACTTCCACGATTGACGAACCCTGGGGTGCGTTTACGTGTCGGTCATCAATACTCGCGGGTTTTGTCGATTCTGACCCGTTTCGTGGACTATTACTCACCGTTTTGGGGTCCCGAAGTGATTTCCAAGCTTGTTGAACAACAAGATGCGCTTACGTGTCGGTCATCAACACTGACAATTTTGGCCGATTCTAGCTCGTTTCGTCGACTATTACTCACTGTTATGGGGTCCCGGAGTGAATACCATGATTAACAAACCCTGGGGTGCGTTTACGTGTCGGTCATCAACAGTCGCGGTTTTTGTCGATTCTGACTTGTTTCGTGGACTATTACTCACCGTTTTGGGGTCACAAAGTGATTTCCATGCTTGTTGAACTCCAAGGTCCGCTTATGTGTCGGTCATCAATAATCATAGTTTTGGCCGATTCTGGCCTGTTTCGTGGAATATTACTCACTGTTTTTGGGGCCCAAAGTGATTTCCACGATTAACGAACCCTGGGGTGCATTTACGTATTGGTCATAAACAATCGTGGTTTTTATCGATTCTGACCCGTTTCATGGAGTATTACTCACCGTTTGGCGGTTTCGAAGTGATTTTCATGCTTGTTGAACCCCAAGGTGCGCTTACGTGTTGGTCCTCAACATTGACAGTTTCGGCCGATTCTGGCCCGTTTCATGGACTATTACTCACTCTTTTGGGGTCCCGGAGTGATTTCCATGATTAACAAACCCTGGGGTGCGTTTACGTGTCAGTCATCAAGACTCGCGGTTTTTGTCGATTCTAACCCGTTTCGTGGACTATTACTCACCGTTTTGGGGTCATGAAGTGATTTCCATGCTTGTTCAACCCCAAGGTGCGCTTACGTGTAGGTCATCAACATTGACAGTTTTGGCCGATTCTGGCCCGTTTCATGGACTAACACTCACTATTTTGGGGTCTCGA
>NW_025295749.1:0-993 GCF_018294505.1 Triticum aestivum | reverse complement strand
CTCGAACCCAAATCGGAGAAATGTGTCTTCATAGGATACCCAAAGGAGACAATTGGGTACACCTTCTATCACAGATCTGAAGGCAAGATTTTCGTTGCTAAAATCGGATCCTTTCTAGAGAAGGAGTTTCTCTCGAAAGAAGTGAGTGGGAGGAAAGTAGAACTTGATGAGATAACTGTATCTACTCCCTTATTGGAAAGTAGTTCATCACAAGAACCGGTTCCTGTGACAACTACACCAATTAGTGAGGAAGCTAATGATATTGATCATGAAACTTCAGATCAAGTTTCTACTGAACCTCGTAGGTCTACCAGAGTAAGATCCGCACCAGAGTGGTACGGAAATCCTATTCTGGAAGTCATGTTACTAGACCATGATGAACCTACGAACTATGAGGAAGCGATGATGAGCCCAGATTCCGCAAAATGGCTAGAGGCCATGAAATCTGAGATAGGATCCATGTATGAAAACAAAGTATGGACTTTGGTTGACTTACCCGATGATCGACAAGCCATTGAGAATAAATGGATCTTTAAGAAGAAGACTGACGCTGATGGTAATGTTACTGTCTACAAAGCTCGACTTGTTGCAAAAGGTTTTTGACAAGTTCAAGGGGTTGACTACGATGAGACTTTCTCACCCGTAGCGATGCTTAAGTCTGTCCGAATCATGTTGGCTATTGCTGCATTTCATGATTATGAAATTTGGCAAATGGATGTCAAGACTGCATTCTTGAATGGATTTCTAGAAGAAGAGTTGTATATGATGCAACCTGAAGGTTTTGTTGATCCAAAAGGTGCTGACAAAGTGTGCAAGCTCCAACGTTCCATTTATGGACTGGTGCAAGCATCTCGGAGTTGGAATAAACGTTTTGATAGTGTGATCAAAGCATATGGCTTTATACAGGCTTTTGGAGAAGCCTGTATTTACAAGAAAGTGAGTGGGAGCTCTGTAGCATTTCTATTTTTATATGTTGATGACATATTATTAATT
>NW_025295748.1:0-993 GCF_018294505.1 Triticum aestivum | reverse complement strand
TGGATTCCTTGAATTTTTCTGATAATTTTTCATATATAATTTGTTTAATTTGGAGTTACGGTTAATTTTCTATGATTTATAGAAGTTTTAGCTATTTTCTGAAATTATTAAATCATTTAAGATTTATTTTAATTCCAGAACAAATACTGCGTCAGCATGACGTATTGGTGACGTCAGCAGGTCAAAGGCGTCGACCAGGTCAAACCTGACCAGTGGGGTCCACTGGTCAGTGACCCAGTCAACTAACCAGGTTAGTTAGCCCTAACTAACTTAGTTAGCCGGGCGGGGCCCGCATGTCAGTGGCCTATCTAATTAGTTAGGTTAATTAGCGCTAACTAATCTAACACTAATCTAGCAGGCGCCTGGGCCCACACGTCAGGGGGTCAAACCCCGGGTCAAACCCGCCGGAGTTGACCCGCGGCTTGTCGCCGGCGACGCCAGCAACGGCGGAGGGCGTCGGAAACGCTGCTCCGGCCACGGTTTGATGCGCGGGTGGGTGCTACGAGTAGCTAGCGATGTGGCGCATCCAACGGTGGCGGTGTTTGGTGCTGGGGTGGCCAGAGTTAACGACGGCGAGCTCTTTTGCGGCCGCCGGAGTTCGGCTATCGACGGGAACTATGCCACAGAGCACGGGAGGAGCAGCAGTTGGGTGATTTGAGCTCCTTCGGATGCGCTGAGCGCGTTGGCGGTCTCATAAGCAAGCGGTGACGGCTGTGGCCGCGACGGCGCCATGGCCGGCGGCGAGGGATTCTCGGGCAAGGTGGTGGGGCTAGCTAGAGAGGGAGGTGGGGCACGGGGAGAGGGGGAATCGGGTCGAGGGCTCACCGCGGAGCTGCAGGGAGGGTTAGTGGGCTCGGGGGCGCGCCGGAGTGGCCGAATCGACGGAGAAGATCCTCGGCGGCCGGCGAGGGGGAAAACGTCGGGGGCGGCGTTCCGGGGCTCTTCTGGTCGCGTGAGACGACGAGGAGGACGAGGGAGGACCGGCGGAGCTCT
>NW_025295747.1:0-993 GCF_018294505.1 Triticum aestivum | reverse complement strand
AGATTCAAATTCAAATTCAAAATCAAGTAAACAATAAAAGTTTTCAAATTTTAAAACTAAGATGTTCGGAGTGAACAAAATAATGCACAGGTAATTATTGTGGAGAAACCACAATTTTATAATATGTTTAAAGGCTCTAGAGTAATTAAAACAGCAGCTGTGACAATTAATTAAATGCCTTTTATAATTAATAATAATGCAAACTATTTTTATTAGGTGTCAAACTTTTTGGGGCAGTAGAATAAATTATAACATTAATTTAGGAGTTGTATTTATCTTTTATAAAACAGAAATTAAAAGAATAAAATAGAAAAGAAAATAGATAAAGAAAATAAATAAAACAAAACAGAAAAACTAAAACCTAAAGCTATCAAAAAAAATGGAAGAAGAGAAACCCCCACCCGATGGGCCAACCGGCCCAGCTGGCCACCAGGCCGGCCAGGCCGGCCCAGACCCAGGCCAATAACCCCTCCAGGGGGGGCACCGAAACCCTAACCCCTCCCCACGTCGCCACTCCCCTCCTCCCGATCCGATCTGGATCGGGATCGATCCCGCGCTCCCGACGCCTCCCATCGCCACACCCACCGCGCCTCCATCCTCCTCCGCGACGCCACCTCGCCGGCGCAGCACCTCCCGGCCTCCTCCTCCCTCTCTCGGTTGGATCTGGACTGGGTCAAACCCCCCCGACCCTGTCGCCCGTCGCAGCGACGACCTCGCCGCCCCGCGCCCGGAGAACGCCGCCTCACCGAAGCCCCTCCACTGCCGGCCTGCTTCCCCGCCGCACGTCGTCCCCGGCATCCACCCCGAGCCCCGCTGCCCTGACCCTACTTCCCCCCGTGAGCTCCCCCTTCGCCCCCTCTCTCCCTAGGTCGCCATGGTCACTGCCCTCCCCGCCCGCGGTCGACGCGCTCCGGCGCCACCCGTTGCGCGCTCACCGCGCACCGCCCACCCACGTCGTCCGCTCCCCCTCGCACCGCGCATCCCCTGTCCTCC
>NW_025295746.1:0-993 GCF_018294505.1 Triticum aestivum | reverse complement strand
AAAAATGGAAATCTCTTTGGGACCCCAAAACGGTGAGTAATAGTCCACGAAACGGGTCGGAATCAACAAAACCTGCGAGTGTTGATGACCGACACGTAAACGCACCGAGAGGTTCGTCAATCGTGGAAATCACTCCGGGACCCCAAAACAGTGAGTAATAGTCCACGAGACGGCCAGAATTGGCCAAAATTGTGAGTGTTGATGACCGACACATAAACGCACCCCCGGGGTTCATCAATCGTGGAAATCACATCGGGACCCCAAAACTGAGTAATAATCCAAGAAACGGGCCAGAATCGGCCAAAACTGCGAGACTTGACGACCAACACGAAAGCACACCTTGGGGTTCGACAACAATGGAAATCGCTTTAGGACCCTAAAACGGTGAGTAATAGTCCACGAAAGGGACATAATCGACAAAAACCGCGATTGTTGATGACCGAAACATAAATGCACCAGGGGTTCGACCAACACGAAATCGTGTAAATCGCTCTAGGACCCCAAAACGGTGAGTAATAGTGCACCAAACGGACCAGAATCGGCCAAAACTGCGATTGTTGATGACCGACACGTAAGCGCACCGTAGGGTTTGTCAATCGTGGAAATCACTTCGGGATGCCAAAACTGTGTAATAGTTCAAAAACGGGCCAAAATCGGCCAAAACTGCGAGTCTTGACGACCAACACGCAAGCACACCTTGGGGTTCGACAAAAATGGAAATCTCTTTGGGACCCCAGAACGGTGAGTAATAGTCCACGAAACGGGTCGGAATCAACAAAACCTGCGAGTGTTGATGACCGACACGTAAACGCACCCAGAGGTTCGTCAATCGTGGAAATCACTCCGGGACCCCAAAACAGTGAGTAATAGTCCACGAGACGGCCAGAATTGGCCAAAATTGTGAGTGTTGATGACCGACACATAAACGCACCCCCGGGGTTCATCAATCGTGGAAATCACATCGGGACCCCAAAACTGAGTAATAATCCAAGA
>NW_025295745.1:0-993 GCF_018294505.1 Triticum aestivum | reverse complement strand
CACCAAACGGGTGCCCGGTTTACCCGGCCACGTGCCTACCGCATCACAGCCCACCCCTACGGTCAGCGCTGTCCACGGCCTCCAGCATACTACAAACACCAGAAACTACTTGCAACTCCTGGACAGAGGACAAGGGTGATTAAGAAGCCGAGAGGGTCCATTGGTTTCGGGCCCAATGCGTGGTAGTAGCTGAATCATGGATCACAAACACAGAACTCAGTTCCTGAGGACGGCTGCAATGAGACAACCCACCATGTACTCCTACATGGCCTCTCACCGCTACCTTTACCAAATTGTGTTCACACACTTAGCTCACACACAGTAGGACATGTTCACACACCTCTGATTCATCCCCGATGAATCAGACCTGACTCAACTCTAAGCAGTAGCAGGCATGACAAACAAACATGAATGAGTAGGCACAACAGGGCTCAAACAACTCCTACTCATGCTAGTGGGTTTCATCTATTTACTGTGGAATGATAGGTCATGTAAAGGATAAAGGGGTTCAGCTACCGCAGCAAGTAACAGATGAATCGATGTTGTCCTAATGCAGTAAAAGAGAGCAGGAGCGAGAGAGTGGGATTTTATCGGAATGAACAAGGGGGGGGGTTGCTTGCCTGGCACTTCTGAAGATAACATTGAGTCTTCATCAGTGTCAACGATCACATCATCGGTATCACGTCTATCGAGAGGGGACAAATACCGGCAACAAAGAAGAAATACAATCAATGCAATGCACAATATGATGCATGCTCATGACATGGCAATATGAATGTGTTTTGAGCTAATGCAACTAGCAACAGATTAAATGAAGTTGGTTTGAATACAAGATTCAAATTCAAACTCCATATGTGATTATTTAAATGTCATTCACTTCATTTGCTCTAAACAGTAGTGATAAGTTGTTCTAACATGCATGAAAATGGTACAGATGGATTCCTTGAATTTTTCTGATAATTTTTCATATATAAATTATTTAATTTGGAGTTA
>NW_025295743.1:0-993 GCF_018294505.1 Triticum aestivum | reverse complement strand
CTAAGATTGCAATCTGGATATTGCGAATATAAGATGAAAGCTTTATTGATCAAGGTGGGGTTCTGTGACGCCTTTGTCTGGTCGTTGAACACAAACGAAGTACGCGAAGTTGCAGCTATGGCGAACTTTTAATCTAAACAAAACCCAAAGTCTAAACGATGCCCTAAGGGCTGTATATATGGAGGAAGAGGGGGGAATTTCGTGGCCCTTGGTGTAGGGGTCCGAAATCAACCCTATCTCTTGTTTCCCCACACATACGGACTCTAAAAATAGCCTATACTTATGTATTTCGAAATTACATGGGCCTGGCCCAATAATAAGGTGACGCAGCACCTAAAATAGCCTCGGGACGAAATTTATGAAGTGGCATCTTGTATATTTCGTCCAAGGCTTCATGCACCCATTATGGTGGCTTCAAAGTCCTGAAATCATCACTTGTAACTCCGTTATTGTTCCCCTTGCGCATGTCATCATCTCCATGCTTGTTCTTGCTCCAATGTTCATCCTTCTCCAAGCTAGGCCCTTCATTTGTAAGCAAAAGAAATGTATCCAATTTAGGCAGCATCATATTCTCATGAACATTAGAATCATTACCAAGAAACGAAAGTACCTGGTAATTTAGTTGGCGTGCACGAGCTCTAGTAATTGGTCTAGTATGTATAGCAGCAGGGGCTGTGGGTGTAACAATTGTATTGATGTCCTCATCATCCTCCCCTTCTTGAAATGAAGTCGTCCTCGACGGAAGTTCATCTTCCTCACCCAAATAAGGCTTCAAATCTGCAATGTTAAAAGTGGGACTAACCCCAAAATCTGCAGGCAGCTCAAGTTTATATGCATTATCATTTATTTTCTCTAACACCTTAAAGGGACCATCAGCACGTGGCATTAACTTTGATTTGCGCAAATCAGGAAATCTATCCTTACGCAAATGTAACCAAACAAGATCTCCAGGTGCAAACACAACATGTTTTCTACCCTTATCTCCAGCAAGTT
>NW_025295742.1:0-993 GCF_018294505.1 Triticum aestivum | reverse complement strand
AGACACGCGTGCCGGGCGTTTGCAACCGCCACAACACTTCCAGACTTGTGAGAGGCCGCCTACGCAAGATTTGGCGGCATGCTAGCCCCCGGAGGCCGGCGGCCACAGCCGTAGACGCGCGAAGGGCAATCCGCGTAGAGGGAATTTTTCGGATACTTCTCCATCACCAAACATTCTGAAAAATACCATCGTTCCTATAGCACATGTGCCCATGTCGTGCAAAAAACTCATGATTTTATCGCGCTCCGAATATTTAGTAATATTGACGCCGCATCGTTACCGCAGAACGTCTACTACCGTGTCATCACCGTCCGTGAGGGGGGGCCACGCCCCGGAGATGCGTCCCGCCTCTTCGGACATGCCACCACACCACCCCGCATGTCTGAGGGCCCGATGTGACGCTCCGGTGGCATTGCTACCCCCAGTGCCCCCGTCCCGCCTAACCCTGTAGCGTTTGACCACGGGATCTAGCCCTTTGACTTTGCACGGACGGGCTTTGACCAGTGGACCTCCCCACCCAGTTGTGTTAGGTCAGCCCATAGGAACACTTTGGAGCAACATCCGGGCCAGACCCACAGCAAGATCCCCTCCGTGTAGACCCGACGCGTCCGTTTCCCCCCTCCAGGTGCCGGCGGCGGCGCCGTCCGTGAGGGGGGGCACACCCCGGACACGCGTGCCGGGTGTTTGCAACCGCCACAAGACTTCCAGACTTGTGAGAGGCCGCCTACGCTAGATTTGGCGGCATGCTAGCCCCCGGAGGCCGCCGGCCACAGCCGTAGACGCGCGAAGGGCAATCCGCGTAGAGGGAATTTTTCGGATACTTCTCCATCACCAAAAATTATGAAAAAATACCATCGTTCCTATAGCACATGTGCCCACGTTGTGCAAAAAAACTCATGATTTTATCGCGCTCCGAGTATTTAGTAATATTGACGCCGCATCGTTATCGCAGAACGTCTACTACCGTGTCATCGCCGTCCGTGAGGGGGGGGG
>NW_025295741.1:0-993 GCF_018294505.1 Triticum aestivum | reverse complement strand
TATCCAAATACTCCATGAAGATTGAGTTCATTAACCAAGAAAAGGTGGCTGGAGCGTTGGTTAAACCGAAGGACATGACGGTGTACTCGTATTGGCCATAACGAGTAACAAAGGCCGTTTTAGGAATGTCCCCGTTTCTGATTTTGATTTGATGGTAGCCCAACCTCAAATCCATCTTGGAGAAGACTGAGGATCCAGCGAGCTGATCATACAGGTCGTTGATCCTGGGAAGCGGATATTTGTTCTTGATTGTGACCAAATTGACAGGTCGGTAATCTACAACCATCCGGTCCGTACCATCCTTCTTCTTGACGAATAGGACGGGGCAAGCCCACGGAGATGAGCTAGGTCGGATGAAACCCTTTTTCAAGGACTCATCGAGTTGTTTCTTAAGCTCGGCTAGTTCTAGTGGTGCCATCTTATAGGGTCTTCTAGCAATCGGAACGGTTCCTGGGATGAGGTCTATTACGAACTCAACATCCCTGTCAGGTGGAACACCTGGCAATTCTTCTGGGAAGACATCCGGGAAGTCACGGACTACCGGCACGTCCTCAAGGTCTGGCAAAGGGCTGGCGTTAAGAGAATATAATTGTCGCTTGGCTATTCGGGTCAAGACATTGACTATCTTCCCCGAAGGATGGGTGAGCTGAACAGTCCTAGAGAAGCAATCAATTTGGGCATGATGAGCTGACATCCAGTCCATACCCAGAATGATATTAATATCTGAAGATTTAAGGGCTATCAAAGACGCGAGGAAAACAAGTCTGTCGACTTGGATTTCATTTCCATGGCTTACTCTAGAAGTTTGCCATTTGGATCCCGGAGTTTGAATTACCATAGAGGTTGGCATATCACCGAATGCGACGTTATGCAAACGAGCATAATTTTCGGATATAAAAGAATGAGAGGCTCCTGTATCGAAAAGAACAGATGCCAGGTGGCAATTAACAAGAAGCGTACCGAGAACGACGTTGGGATCCTCTTGAGCTTCTT
>NW_025295740.1:0-993 GCF_018294505.1 Triticum aestivum | reverse complement strand
AAGCTTAAGCATTACTTTCAAGGTCATCCCATCACTGTGGTCAGTTCCGCCCCTCTCGGTGATATTATCCAGAACAGAGAGGCTACAGGGAGAATTGCTAAGTGGGCTATAGAACTTGGACCTCATGACCTCAAATATGTGCCACGCACTGCTGTTAAGTCTCAGGCCTTGATAGATTTCATCAATGATTGGACAGAGTCACAAGTACCCGAGCAAAAGCCGGATAACACTTATTGGACTATTCACTTTGATGGGTCCAGGCAGCTGGAGGGCTCGGGGGCTGGTGTGGTCTTGGCTTCCCCTAAAGGTGACAAGTTCCATTATGTGCTACGGTTGATGTTTCCTTGCACTAATAATGCGGCTGAGTACGAGGCTTTGCTCCACGGTCTTCGGGTGGCTAAGGAGATGAGCTTAAGCCGGCTGAGGTGTTTTGGTGACTCAAACTTGGTGGCTCAACACGTATCAGGCACCTGGGATTCTAAGGATCCTCTAATGGCGGCTTATCGCCGCAAGGTTGATGCCATTGCCGGGCACTTTCAGGGATATCAAGTGGAGCACATTGACCGCAGGAAGAATGAGGCGGCTGATGCTTTAAGCCGGCTCGGCTCTCAGCGAAAGCCGGTGCCGCCTAACACTTTCCTGGATGTCCTATATAACCCTTCGGTTAAGTTGCCTACAGAGGAGGACTTGGCTATCCCTGACCCGGAGGCACGACTGGTGGCGGCTCTTCATATCACACCAGACTGGACAATGCCATATCTGGCTTATATAACCCGGGGAGAGTTGCCTGAGGATGAAATTCTGGCCAGGCAAATAACCCGGCGGGCTAAGTCAATGATTGTTATCGATGGCGAGTTGCATCATCGCAGTGTTTCAGGGGCATTCCAGCGTTGTATCTCCCCTGAGGAAGGTCAAGAGATCTTGCGCGAGATCCATGAAGGGGATTGTGGCCATCATGCCGGTTCAAAATCTCTTGTGGCCAAGGCTTTCCGT
>NW_025295739.1:0-993 GCF_018294505.1 Triticum aestivum | reverse complement strand
TTTTTTTTTCAGATTCTGCTCAAACAGTGCACATACATTTTGAGTAATTTTATGTAGCTTTCTTTTTTTGTACAGAGCTCCTCGATTGTCATTTGACCACCCAACAATGCAATTACCTATAACATATGTTCACAATCATTCCCATAAAGTTTCAGATGTTTTGGAAATGCTTTGCTATGTTTTCTTGCGGGAGTACACTGTGCTGGGGTGTAGAAAACCCACTCTCAAAATCGATTCCACAACCAGATACCTTATATTCAAATCATTAAATCCATATTATTACATGCAATGTGAAATCTAATCTAAGCGGAGGCCGTCTAGCTCGGCTATGCCCATGTCTGACGCCTGGCTGCGCCCCTCGAAGTCTTTTTTCGGTCGCTACGGAGGTAGAGTAAGCCATGGGACACGTACCAGCTCACGGGACTCGAGTCGCCATTGTCAACCATGCCTACTCTTCCTCGTCGGAGCCTTTTGCGTGCATGTCACCGGTTGTCGTGAGATCACTGATGGATCCGTGATGGGAGGAGCCGTCGACGTCCACCACGACATGGTTGTGGTGCATGGGGTGGCCGTGCACTATTCGCGGCGCCGGAGATTGCGACCCCCCCTCGGCAATGTGCGTCGAGAGGGGTTACGCCGACTCCCACGCCCACCGCCTCGCACGGCGGGCACCCGCACCATTCTTGTTTCGGACGACGTCCGTGGTTCACATCCGCCAGCGCATTGGGACGCCAGATGGACCACGCCGCCTTCGGCGAGGCAGCGGCTGCACACCTCGTGCCGGATCCATGCATCATTTGGGCGGACGCAATGGATTCCCGATAGAAGGAGTCAGACCGCAGCCGTCGTGCTTCATCTCCCAAGGAGCGGCGTAGCACGAGGCGGACGACCATCTCTTGCTCAATATTGCGTGGGACGAACTCCAGTCAATGGATCTGGAGGTGTAAGACCCGGATCCGCTGCCCGCCATGCCGGGCGACGGGATATCACCGG
>NW_025295738.1:0-993 GCF_018294505.1 Triticum aestivum | reverse complement strand
ACTAATTATTTTGAGCTATAAGACCCTAAAATTGAAAAGCATTTCAAATGAACTCTGAAAAGGTTGAAAGTTGGCATGGTATCATCATTTCATCCACATAGCATGTGCAAGAAAGTTGAGAGGGTTACGGCAAAAACTGGATGCATTTCGTGTGGAAAACGGACAATCTCTTTCAAAGTATCAGGATTTCATACGGAAACTCGTCTGTTACAAAGGGATTTCATTTTTTAAAACTTATTTGAACTCCTGAATTTTTGTGTGTTCAAAATGCACCATTCAAAGCCACATCATCATTTTTCAATCCTTTCTGACTTCATTTGTTATTTTTCATGCATTTACTAATTATTTTGAGCTATAAGACCGTAAAATTGAAAAGCATTTCAAATGAACTCTGAAAAGGTTGAAAGTTGGCATGGTATCATCATTTCTTCTACATAGCATGTGCAAGAAAGTTGAGAGGGTTACGTCAAAAACTGGATGCACTTCGTGCAAAAAACGGACAATCTCTTTCGAAGTATCAGGATTTCATACGGAAACTCGTCTGTTACAAAGGGGTTTCGTTTTTTAAAACTTATTTGAACTCCTAACTTTTTGTGCGTTGAAAATGCACCATTCAAAGCCACATCATCATTTTTCAATCCTTTCTGACTTCATTTGTTATTTTTCATGCATTTACTTATTATTTTGAGCAATAAGACCCTAAAATTGAAAAGCATTTCAAATGAACTCTGAAAAGGTTGAAAGTTGGCATGGTATCATTATTTCATCCACATAGCATGTGCAAGAAAGTTGAGAGGGTTACGGCAAAAACTGGATGCACTTCGTGTACAAAACGGACAATCTCTTTCAAAGTATCACGATTTCATACGGAAACTCGTCTGTTAAAAAGGGATTTCATTTTTTAAAACTTATTTGAACTCATGACTTTTTGTGTATTCAAAATGCACCATTCAAAGCCACATCATCATTTTTAATCCTTTCTGACTTCATTTG
>NW_025295737.1:0-993 GCF_018294505.1 Triticum aestivum | reverse complement strand
ACCCTAGCTAGTCATGCATTAGAGTGTTGCATCATGTTTATTCTTTCACCAGAAACCTGAAATGGGGATGACAGAACCCCCAGTCCCCTCTGAAACCAACTAGGGTTTACTAAAAACTTTTTCAATGAACCTGAAATGCCCTTCTAAAATGCCCATCATTTTTGTCTTGGTTCAGAACCTCTGCCAAAAGTGGTGCACATTTTCCTAGGCCATCTTAGGGTTTTTGAATTAATTCATAAATATTTGAATTTGGGCATTTAAAATTATATAAAATATTTAAATGCTCAAATATCTCCAAACTAAAATGTTTCATGTTGGAAATAATCCAACTATGGACCAGGAGTAGTTTGGTGATTTTAGGAGTAGCCTAAGTATTTTATTTAATTCAACAAAGTTGCAGAAGTATTAAAAAAACAGAAAACAGAAAGAAATGGAAAAAACTTACCTGGCGCCCAGCACCCGGCCCACCTGCCGGCCCAGCCCAGCGCCGCTCCAGCGAGCTACTTGCCGGCCAGGCAGGCAGGCAGGTGCCCGACGACGACCGCAGCGCACGCCATGCACCTGCTCGCCGCCTCGCCGCTCCCCTCGCCCGGTGACGTCGTGGATCAGCCTCTCTCGCTCCCCCGAACCCCCCAGACACCCCCTCTCCTCTCCAGCTCCTCCCTCTCGTGCTCCCCCGCCATGGCCGACGCCACCATCGCCGTGCCTTCGTCGTAGCCGTGCTCCCCGCCACCCGTGCGTCCTCTCATCGTGTCCAGGAGCTCCGCCGCTGTCCACTCCATCGAGCAAGCCGAGCCCCGAGCGCTCGCAACGCCCGAGTCCACCGCAACGACCTCGCCCGAACCGCCGTCGCCGGAGATCCCCTTCAACGCCGTCGTCGCTCCGGTCCATCTCCGGCCACACCAAGGGCTTCGTCGCACTCACTGTGAGCTTAGCCATCTTCCCCTCCCTTCCGTTCTTGCTCCCGAGCCGTGTAGCGACCTCCCGGAGCTC
>NW_025295736.1:0-993 GCF_018294505.1 Triticum aestivum | reverse complement strand
GGTCTGTTTCCTGCGAGCAAACGAAGAACAAGCAAGAAACTAAGATTGCAATCTGGATATTGCGAATATAAGATGAAAGCTTTATTGATCAAGGTGGGGTTCTGTGACGCCTTTGTCTGGTCGTTGAACACAAACGAAGTACGCGAAGTTGCAGCTATGGCGAACTTTTAATCTAAACAAAACCCAAAGTCTAAACGATGCCCTAAGGGCTGTATATATGGAGGAAGAGGGGGAGAATTTCGTGGCCCTTGGTGGAGGGGTCCGAAATCAACCCTATCTCTTGTTTCCCCACACATACGGACTCTAAAAATAGCCTATACTTATGTATTTCGAAATTACATGGGCCTGGCCCAATAATAAGGTGACGCAGCACCTAAAATAGCCTCGGGACGAAATTTATGAAGTGGCGTCTTGTATATTTCGTCCAAGGCTTCATGCACCCATTATGGTGGCTTCAAAGTCCTGAAATCATCACTTGTAACTCCGTTCTTGTTTCCCTTGCGCATGCCACTATTATTAATACTTCATATATATTCACAATATTTAGATTGCTTTATCATATTCTTGCTCGTTCTTCGATTGCTTGCAGGAATAGACCTTCGTGGTCAGGCTGACCGTGCTTCCGGCCTCGTCAGTAACCTCAGGAGATTGGTTTAGCGATTGCTAAGGCGCAACGTCGTGCACGTTTGTAGTCGGATCATCAAAGTCGTCTCCACCAAATCGATAGTTATCATCTCATCGAAAGATCGGGACACCCCGCCTCTATCAAGTGGTATCAGTTTTCAGGTTGCTCGGTGAGAATTTCCAGTTTTCCTAGATTAGATTTATTTTCTTACCTATTGTCCAAGAAAAAGCCACAAAAAGAGTTAGATCTATTCATCCTTGGTCCAAGCCAGTCTGAGCCTTTGCAATTTTCTTTTCATTGCTTGCATAGTTGAATTATCGGTTGCATCGTCGTGTCGAGTTGCTGGTCTTAGTGTCTAGTTCGTTTAG
>NW_025295735.1:0-993 GCF_018294505.1 Triticum aestivum | reverse complement strand
GCTGACATCCAGTCCATACCCAAAATGATATTAATATCTGAAGATTTAAGGGCTATCAAAGATGCAAGAAAAACAAGTCTGTCGACTTGGATTTCATTTCCATGGCTTACTCTAGAAGTTTGCCATTTGGATCCCGGAGTTTGAATTACCATGGAGGATGGCAAGTCACAGAATGCAACGTTATGCAAACGAGCATAATTTTCAGATATAAAAGAATGAGAGGCTCCTGTATCGAAAAGAACAGATGCCGGGTGGCAATTAACAAGAAGCGTACCGAGAACGACGTTGGGATCTTCTTGAGCTTCTTCGGCAGAGATACAGTTGACATGGCCACGTGAAGCGGTGACCGGTTTGGCAAGGAACACCTTCCCTGTCGGCTTGCCACGGCCAACAGCTTTAGCAGATTGATTGGGGTTGGTCTGGGGACACTCACGCATATAATGACCAGATTCCCCACACTTGAAACAAGTCACGGAACTGGTACGTGGAGGAGCATTATTGGTTGGACCCCCATAGGGCTTAGCTGGAGCAGACTGTTGGACAGGGCGAGGCGCCTGAAAAGATGGCCTCGGTGTGAACCTGGGTGGCAGGGCGGTATTGGGTACCCACACGCGGCGCTTCTGAGGACCAGCACCGGATGAGGAACCCATATCACGTCCATGCTTGCGTGTTGCGTCATAGTCAGTCTGACCAGTTTCAGCACTGATGGCTTTGTTGACAAGTTTCGAAAAAGATGTACACTCATGCAGACGGAGGTCGCGACGAAGCTCAGGACTAAGGCCCTTACGGAACCTTGCTTGCTTCTTGGCGTCAGTAGAAACTTCCTCGGTTGCATATCGTGCAAGGTTACCAAACTCCCTGCTATAGACATCCACAGAAAGTCGGCCTTGGGTGAAATTGCAAAATTCTTCACGCTTACGGTCCATGAGACCCTCCGGAATGTGGTGTTCACGGAAAGCCTCACTGAATTCAGCCCAAGTTGTGACATGGCCC
>NW_025295734.1:0-993 GCF_018294505.1 Triticum aestivum | reverse complement strand
GACACGTAAACGCACCCTGGGGTTCGTCAATCATGGAAATGACTCTGAGACCCCAAAATAGAGTAGTAGTCCAAGAAACGGGCCAGAATCGGCCCAAACTGTGATTGTTGATGACCGACACGTAAGCGCACCTTGGATTTCGACAACCATGGAAATCGCTTTGGGACCCCAAAACGGTGAGTAATAGTCCATGAAACGGGCCAGAATCGTCCAAAACTGCGAGTGTTGATGACCGACACGTAAGCACACCTTGGAGTTCAACAACTATGGAAATCACTTCGGGACCCCAAAACCGTGAGTAATAGTCCACGAAACATGTCAGAATTGGCCAAAACTGTGAGTGTTGACGACAGACACATAAATGCACCCCGGGGTTCATCAATCGTGGAAATCCCTCTGGGTCTCCAAAACATTGAGTAATAGTGCACGAAACGGACACGATTCGGCCAAATATGTGAGTGTTGATGACGGACACGTAAACGCACCCTGGGGTTCGTCAATCATGGAAATGACTCTGAGACCCCAAAATAGAGTAGTAGACCAAGAAACGGGCCAGAATCGGCCCAAACTGTGATTCTTGATGACCGACACGTAAGCGCACCTTGGAGTTCGACAACCATGGAAATCGCTTTGGGACCCCAAAACGGTGAGTAATAGTCCATGAAACGGGCCAGAATCGGCCAAAACTGCGAGTGTTGATGACCAACACGTAAGCACACCTTGGAGTTCAACAACAATGGAAATCACTTCGGGACCCCAAAACCGTGAGTAATAGTCCACGAAACATGTCAGAATTGGCCAAAACTGTGAGTGTTGACGACAGACACATAAATGAACCCCGGGGTTCATCAATCGTGGAAATCCCTCTGGGTCTCCAAAACATTGAGTAATAGTGCACGAAACGGACACGATTCGGCCAAATATGTGAGTGTTGATGACCGACACGTAAACGCACCCTGGGGTTCGTCAATCATGGAAATGACTCTGAGACCC
>NW_025295733.1:0-993 GCF_018294505.1 Triticum aestivum | reverse complement strand
TACACCTCCCTGATCACGGTAAGTTTCTCTAGTGTTTTGCTTAACAAATGCATAAAGACCTAGACTTAGCTTTATTTCCTCCAATATGCTTACCATAATGACCTAGAGTTAGCTTATTTTCCTCCAAAATGACCCATTTTACCTAGGTTAGCTTATAAATGATGCAGTTCATCCAAGTTAGCTCAAAAATGACCCATTTTACCTAGATTAGCTCCTAAATGATCCATTTTACCTACGTTAGCTTTAAAATGGCCCATTTCACCTAGGTTAACTCCAAAATGACCCATCTTACCTAGGTTATCTCATAAACGATCCATTTCAACTAATTTAGCTCATAAACGATCCATTTGACCTAAGTGAGCTAAAAAACGATCCATTTCACCTAAATTAGCTCTTAAATGATCCATTTCACCTAAGTTAGCTCAAAAAGATCCATTTCAACTAAATTAGCTCTAAAATGACCCATTCTACGTAGATGAGCTCCTAAATGAACCATTTTACGTACGTTAGCTTTAAAATGACCCATTTCACCTAGGTTACCTCCAAAATGACCCATTTCACCTAGATTAGCTCCAAAATGACCCATTTCACCTAGGTTAGCTCCAAAATGACCCATTTCACCTTACTTAGCTCAAAAACGATGCCCTTCACCTTAGTTAGCTCATAAACGACCCATTTCAACTAAGTTAGCTCATAAATGATCCATTTCAACTAAGTTAGATCATAAACAACCCATTTCAACTTAGTTAGCTCATATATGATCCATTTCACCTAAGTTAGCTCATAAATGACATATACTTCTTGTTCTAGTCTTCTTCTTGTTCTAGTCACCTATTTCTAACTTTCTTATTTACCATTTTGCAGATTTCATTCACTTCATGGAAGCTAGCTTGCTATGATGGAGTGCTTGCTTTTCCTTTGATGAAACTTTGCATTGTATCTAGCTTGTTATGATGGATGGAACTATGTGATATGGATCATTGCATCTAACTT
>NW_025295732.1:0-993 GCF_018294505.1 Triticum aestivum | reverse complement strand
CAAACATATTGAGTCAATAGACCCAAAATGATAAAGACAAGGAATGTCAATAAGACTACGAGACTTATGGGATTAACCATAATGCGAGCAAGCAAGAATTTCAAGAGCCAAAGGCTCCAAAGGATTTTCGGAAGATCAAATAGTATTTTGAAGACTTTTGTGAAACTCATGAACAACTGGGGATGAGCGGATACTCAATAATTGCAATAATTAACCGTAGGGGTATTCAGGTGACAAAGAACAGCAAGGCAGTAAGCTCAAAGGATTATCGAAACAACGATGAGTTTTCAGGTTATCTTGTAATAACAAGACCAACTGGGGATGAATGTAAGAATAACAACTGCAAGTAGTTATCCATAAGGGTTTGCGGTGGAAGGGGAATTGCAAACGCGATGAACACAAGTTCTCGGGTTAACAGCGGAGAGTATCTTCAGGGTCTTCTGGTGCAGCAGACGATCATCAGTAACAAGGGGCTCTCCGGGTGAAAGTGATAACGAGACCCTATTGTTAGATTTAGTAAACTTCATTTAACCTGAATAGAGGAGAGATCAGAGTCCCAGAGTAAAGGTCGAGGAGTAAAAGATCCTACTACCACCCAATGGCGACGTGTGCCCGTAAGACACACAGTCATGTTAGTAAAAGTTTTGCAATGTCTAGACTCGACTTCGGCCAAGGAGTTGGAAGGGGGATTCCTACAGGCAGTCGGCTCTGATACCAACTTGTGACGCCCCCGATTTAATCGTACACTAATCATGCACGCAAACGTGTACGATCAAGATCAGGGACTCACGGGAAGATATCACAACACAACTCTAAAACATAAATAAGTCATACAAGCATCATAATACAAGCCAGGGGCCTCGAGGGCTCGAATACAAGTGCTCGATCATAGACGAGTCAGCGGAAGCAACAATATCTGAGTACAGACATAAGTTAAACAAGTTTGCCTTAAGAAGGCTAGCACAAACTGGGATACAGATCGAAAGAGGCGCA
>NW_025295731.1:0-993 GCF_018294505.1 Triticum aestivum | reverse complement strand
GGGGAGGATGGGAAGGTGGCCATGCTCACGGCGGTTGCGACGGAGCAGGCGGCGGGGTCGGAGACGAGCTGTAGCAGTGGCGACGGCGGAGGGGATCTCCGACGGGGAGCGGCGAAGGCGAGGTCGGTGGCGGAGCTTCGGGGCAAACGAGCGCTCGGGGCTCGGCTTGCTCGAAGGAGTGGGCGACGGCAGAGCTGTAGGACACAGTGGAATGGCGCGAGGTCGACGGTGGCCACGGTTACTCCGGTGAGGTGTCTGCGGCGGCGTCGGCCATGGTGGGGAAAAGGCGAGGGAGAGGCGATGGGGGAGAGTGACGATGTCCAGGGGCTCGGGGCGCGTCGAGGAAGGTCGTCCAGCTCGTCCGCGGCGAGGGCGGCAAGCTGCTGGCGCCGTGGCGAGCTCACGCTCGCCGGCGTCAGCTGTCTGCCTGCTCTGGCGAGAGCAAGCAGCTCGCTGGCGCGGGCCAGCACAGTGTTGGGCCACCAGGTGGGCTGCCAGGTAAGTTTTCTGCCTTCTGTTCTCTTTTCTCTTTTTATTTATTTCTGTACTGTGTTTTGAAATAGTAAAAATACTATTTCATTTGGAAAATCCTGAAAATATTCTGAGGCACCTTTGAGATTATTCCCAACAGCCTAAAAATACTTCCAAGGTTATTTGGGCATTTGAAAATATTTATAGCATTTAAAATGCCCAATTGCAAATACTTATGGCTTGTGCAAAAATCCAAGATGGCCTCCAAAAATATGAAACCATTTTTGGCAGAGGTTTTAACCAAGACCAAAGGTGGAGAACATTTATGGAGGGCATTTCAGGTTCATTGGAAAAAATTTAGTAAACCCTAGTTGTTCCAGGGGGGGTGCTGGGGGTTTCTGGCATTCCCCATTTCAGGTTTCTGTGAAATGTAGCCATGATGCAACACTCTAATGCATGAACTAACTAGGATGTGACAACTCACCCCCACTCAAAAGAATCTCGTCCCGAGATTTAGGTTCC
>NW_025295730.1:0-993 GCF_018294505.1 Triticum aestivum | reverse complement strand
AAACGTGCATCACGTAGAGCAATAAAAACAGCACGTAAATGTTCCAAATGTTCTTCCAAAGATCTGCTATAAATCAATATGTCATCAAAGTAAACTACCACAAATCGTCCAATGAAAGCACGTAAAACTTCGTTCATTAATCTCATGAAAGTACTAGGTGCATTAGTTAACCCAAAAGGCATGACTAACCACTCATATAATCCAAACTTAGTTTTAAATGCTGTTTTCCATTCATCTCCCAATTTCATACGAATTTGATGGTAGCCACTACGCAAATCAACTTTGGAGAATATTGTAGAGCCACTCAATTCATCAGGCATATCATCTAGCCTAGGAATAGGATGACGATAACGAATAGTAATATTATTAATGCCTCTACAATCAACACACATACGTGATGTACCATCCTTTTTCGGCACTAGAATAATAGGAACAGCACAAGGACTAAGGGATTCGCGTATATAACCTTTGTCGAGAAGCCCTTGTACTTAACGCATAATCTCCTTCGTCTCCTCTGGATTGGTACGGTATGGTGCACGGTTTGGCAGTGAAGCACCGGGAATTAAGTCAATCTGATGCTCAATCCCTCGAATAGGCGGTAATCCCGGTGGCACGTCTTGTGGAAAAACGTCAGCGAACTCCTGCAAAATGTTAGTGACAGCAGGAGGCAAAGAGGAAGGCACGTCCTCGAATGAAAATAATGCCTCTTTGCACACAAAAGCATAGCAAACAGATTTGCTGAAATCTAGCTCATCAATATCAGATTTGGTGGCAAATAAACATGCACTTTTCAATTTAATTTCAGAAGCAACACTAGATGGTTTATTATTAGGCTTCATTTGTTGCTCAAATTCTTTTGCCACAATCTGATTTTCACTCTTATTCTTCTCCTGTTGTGCTTTATTAGCTCTATTAATATCATCTTTCAAAATGGAATCAGGAGTCATAGGAAGCAAAGTAATATTTTTATCCTTATGAACAAGAGTATAGTGA
>NW_025295729.1:0-994 GCF_018294505.1 Triticum aestivum | reverse complement strand
GTGGTTAGTTAAGGGCGTGGGGCCCACAGTCAGTGGCTAAGGCCTGGGTTAGCGGGGGTAGTTAGGCCCTAATGACCGGCCACATCAGCTCTCGCCGGAGTGTAGCCGGCGACGACCACAGAGCACGGCGGGGAACGCCGGACTTGCGCTAGGGGCATCGGATCGACGCGCCAAGGGCACCAGGAGGTAGCCCGCGCCCGTGCGCATCTAGGGGGACCAACGGAAGGTGCGGGGGTGACCGGGGTTCGCCGGAGTGGAGCCCGAAGCGGCGGCCGGAGTTCGGCCATGTGCGGGGTTGGGCTGCGGCGCGCTAGGAAAGAAACTGATGGTCCAGACGGCATCCGCGGGCCACCAGAAGTGCGCTGGTGCCACGGGTTCGAGCAGAGGGGCTCGGGTCAGGAGAGCTACGCGGCCATGGCGGACGGTGGTGCTCGGGAATGTGGCCGGGGTGCTACGGCACGGGAACGAGCAAAATGAAGATGGGGAAACGGAGTGGAGCTCACAGGGGTTGCGACGGTGGCCTCGGAGTGCTCGGGGAGGCACCGGAGCCGACGAATTTGACGAAGATGGCCGGCGGTCCCGAGGTTGAAGAAGACATCGAGGGCGGTGTTGCGGCACGTCTGGGGCCTCGTGGCTCGTTGAGGAGGTAGAGGGAGGACCGGCGGAGCTCTGGGAGGCGTCGGGGAGCCGTGGGGTGGCCGGTAGCCACGGTGGCTCTCGTCGGTGGCGGCGGCTCCGTTCGGGGAGGGAAACAGAGGAGGGGGAGAGTGTTCGGGGAAGAGAGAGGGAGCAGCGAGGGAGGAAGAGGGGCGAGGGGACACGAGGCGTGAGGGGGAGGCTCGGGAACGCCTCGGTGGAAGCAGGAGGTGGCCGAGGCGGCATCGGCGCTCGCCACCGAGCTGCTTCGGTGCGAGGGGAGGAAGATGACAAGGGGGAGGAGGTGGGCTGGGCCGGCCAGGTGGGGGAGCTGGGCCGGCTCTGGTGGGCTGCACGG
>NW_025295728.1:0-994 GCF_018294505.1 Triticum aestivum | reverse complement strand
GAAAAGCATTTGAAATGAACTCTGAAAAGGTTCCAAGTTGGCATGGTACCATCATTTCAACCACATAGCATGTGCGAGAAAGTAGACAGGGTTAGGGCAAAAACTGGATGCACTTCGTGTACAAAACGGACAATCTCTTTCGAAGTATCAAAGTTTCATACGGAAACTCGTCTGTTACACTTATTTGAACTCCCTTGTTTTTCTGTGTTCAAAATGCACCATTCAAAGCCACATCATCAATTTACAACCCTTTCTGACCTCATTTGTTATTTTTCATGCATTTACTGATTATTTTGAGCTATAAGACCATGAAATTGAAAAGCATTTGAAATGAACTCTAAAAAGGTTCCAAGGTGGCATGGTATCATCATTTCACCCACATAGCATGTGCGAGAAAGTATAGAGGGTTACGGCAAAAACTGGATTCACTTCGTGTACAAAACGGACAATTTCTTTCGAAGCATCAAAGTTTCATATGGAAACTTGTCTGTTACAAAGGGATCTCATTTTTTTTTGAACTTATTTGAACTCCCTTGTTTTTCTGTGTTGAAAATGCACCATTCAAAGCCACATCATCAATTTACAACCCTTTCTGACTTCATTTGTTATTTTTCATGCATTTACTGATTATTTTGAGCTATAAGACCATGAAATTGAAAAGCATTTGAAATGAACTCTGAAAAGGTTCCAAGTTTGCATGGTATCATCATTTCACCCACATAGCATGTCCGAGAAAGTAGAGAGGGTTACGGCAAAAACTGGATGCACTTCGTGTACAAAATGGACAATCTCTTTCGAAGTATCAGAGTTTCATACGGAAACTCGTCTGTTACACTTATTTGAACTCCATTGTTTTTCTGTGTTCAAAATGCACCATTCAAAGCCAAATAATGAATTTACAACCCTTTCTGACTTCATTTGTTATTTTTCATGCATTTACTGATTATTTTGAGCTATAAGACCATGAAATTGAAAAGCATTTGAAATGAACTCT
>NW_025295727.1:0-994 GCF_018294505.1 Triticum aestivum | reverse complement strand
GTTCGTCAATCGTGGAAATCCCTCCGGGACCCGAAACAGCGAGTTATAGTCCACAAAACGGGCCAGAATCGGCCAAAACTGCGAGTGTTGACGATCGACACGTAAGTGCATCTTTGGGTTCAACAACAATGGAAATCGCTTTAGGACCCGAAAACGGTGAGTAGTAGTCCACGAAAGGGACAGAATCGACAAAAACCGCGATTGTTGATGACCGGAACATAAACGCACCAGGGGTTCGTCAATCGTGGAAATCCCTCCGGGACCCGAAACAGCGAGTTATAGTCCACAAAACGGGCCAGAATCGGCCAAAACTGCGAGTGTTGATGAACGACACGTAAGTGCATCTTTGGGTTCAACAACTATGGAAATCGCTTCGGGACCCCAAAAAGGTGAGTAATAGTCCACGAAACGGGTCAGAATTGGCCAGAACTATGAGTGTTGACGACGGGCACGTAAACGCACCCCCGGGATCGTGAATCGTGGAAATCGCTCTGGACCCTAAAACGGTGAGTAATAGTCCATGAGACGGACCAGAATTGGGCAAAATGGTGAGTGTTGATAACCGACACATAAACGCACCCCGGGGATCGCAAATCGTGTAAATCGCTCTAGGACCCCAAAACGGTGAATAATAGCGCACCAAACGGACCAGAATCGGCCAAAACTGCGATTGTTGATGACCGACAAGTAAGCGCACCGTAGGGTTTGTCAATCGTGGAAATCACTTCGGGATGCCAAAACTGTGTAATAGTTCAAAAACGGGCCAAAATCGGCCAAAACTGCGAGTCTTGACGACCAACACGCAAGCACACCTTGGAGTTCGACAAAAATGGAAATCTCTTTGGGACCCCAAAACGGTGAGTAATAGTCCACGAAATGGGTCGGAATCAACAAAACCTGCGAGTGTTGATGACCGACACGTAAACGCACCCAGAGGTTCGTCAATCGTGGAAATCTCTCCGGGACCCCAAAACAGCGAGTAATAGTCCACGAG
>NW_025295726.1:0-994 GCF_018294505.1 Triticum aestivum | reverse complement strand
CAGTGGACCTCTCCACCCGGTTCTGTTAGGTCAGCCCATAGGAACACTTTGGAGCAACATCCGGGCCAGTCCCACGGCAAGATCCCCTCCATGTAGACCCGACGCGTACGTTTCCCCCCTCCAGGTGCCGGCGGCGGCGACGTCCGTGATGGGGGGCACACCCCGGAGACGCGTGTCGGGCGTTTACACCCTGCATAGGGCGTTTGCACCCGCCACAACACTTCCAGACTTGTGAGAGGCCGCCTACGCAAGATTTGGCGGCATGCTAGCCCCCGGAGGCCGCCGGCCATAGTCGTAGACACGCGAAGAGTAATCCGCGTAGAGGGAATTGTTAAGATACTTCTTCATCTCGTAAAATTATGAAAATTTACCATCAGTCCTACAGCACATGTGCCCATGTCGTGTAAAAAACTCATGATTTTATCGCGCTCTGAGTATTTAATAATATTCACACCGCATCGTTACCGCAGAACGTCTACTACCATGTCATCGCCATTCGTGAGGGGGGCGCAATCCCGAGACGCGTGCCGCATCTTCGGACATGCCACCACCCAACCCCGCATGTATGAGGTCCCGGTGCGACGCTTCGGTGGCATTGCTACCCCCACCAGGGCCCCCGTCCCGCCTAACCCTGTAGCGTTTGACCACGGGATCTAGCCCTTTGACTTTGCACGGACGGGCTTTGAGCAGTGGACCTCTCCACCCGGTTGTATTAGGTCAGCCCATAGGAACACTTTGGAGCAACATCCGGGCCAGACCCACAGCAAGATCCCCTCCGTGTAGACCCGACACGTCCTTTTCCCCCCTCCAGGTGCCAGCGGCGGCGCCGTCCGTGAGGGGGGCACACCCCGGAGACGCGTGCCGGGCGTTTGCACCCGCCACAACACTTCCAGACTTGTGAGAGGCCGCCTACGCAAGATGTGGCGGCATACTAGCCCCCGGAGGCCGCCGCCGACAGTCGTAGACACGCGAAGAGCAATCCGCGTAGAGGGAA
>NW_025295725.1:0-994 GCF_018294505.1 Triticum aestivum | reverse complement strand
CCTTTGGTCCCGGTTGGTGGCACCAACCGGGACTAAAGGGGGGACATTGGTCCCGGTTGGTGGCACCAACCGGGACCAAAGGCCTTGCGTTGCCCGCGGCCAAAAGTTTAGTCCCACCTCGCTAGTTGAGAGGGGCTCGGAGTGGTTTATAAGCCCCACTGCGGCTGCCCTCTCGAGCTCCTCTCAAATGCAGGCTTACGGGCCTAATGTCACACTGTGCTGTCTGTTGGCCTATTGGGCCTTCTGCGGGCCTGAATCCTGGCCCAGGTTGGGTTTCTAGTCGTATTCAGGCCGTGGTGGCACAATAGGTGGCAGTTTTTTAAATTTTTTTTCCAGTTTTTTGGTTCTGTTTTTTGCATTATTTATTTTCTTTTGTTTTTTGCTTTATTTTTTAATTCTTTTTGCTTTTAGGTCAGCAAAATTATAAACTGTCTGTTAGTGCCATTAGTTTTAGAAAACATATAAACTTTCTATTAGTGCCATTAGTTCTTTATGAAAATTCTTTTTGCTGTATTTAGTTTTTTTGTTTTCTTTTTTGCTATATTTATTTTGTTTTGTTTCTACTTACAACAAAAAACTTATTTATATTATTTTATTTTGTTTCTAATTACTTATTTATTTTACTTTATGATAATTCTTTCTGCTATTAAAGTTTCTATCAAAAAAAGTTCTTTATGAAAATTCTTTTTGCTTTTAATGATTAAAAATAAAAAAGAGGCGCAATGCGCGTTCATTTGCTTCAAGCCTTTCGGAATAGTGTAGACTGCACTGCACATAGCTCGATGCAGTCTACCTTATTCCTCAAGGCTTGAAGCTAAGCAACGTGAGCATTGCGCCTCTTCTTCATCGTCTCTGCACTCAGGGCTTATAAACCGCTCCTAGTGCCTCTCAGCTAGCGAGGTGGGACTAAAAAACTGCTTAGCTAGTAAGAAACTCTAGTACCGGTTCGTGCCACGAACAGGTACTAAAGGTGCTCGTGGGGCCACAGCCTCAT
>NW_025295724.1:0-994 GCF_018294505.1 Triticum aestivum | reverse complement strand
GGGGGGGTAGCAATGCCACCGGAGCGTCGTACCGAGCCCTCATACATGCGAGGTGGTGTTGTGGCATGTCCGAAGAGGCGGCACGCGTCTCCGGGTTGTGGCCCCCCTCACGGACGGCAATGAAACGGTAGTAGACGTTCTGCGGTAACGATGCAGCGTGAATATTATTAAATACTTGGAGCGCGATAAAATCATGAGTTTTTTACACAACGTGGGCACATGTGCTATAGGACTGATGGTAATTTTTCATAATTTTTTGTGATGGAGAAGTATCTGAACACTTCCCTCTACGCGGATTGCTCTTCGCACGTCTACGACTGTGGCCGGCGGCCTCCGGGGGCTAGCATACCGTCAAATCTTGCGTAGGCGGCCTCTCACAAGTCTGGAAGTGTTGAGGCGGTTGCAAACGCCCAGCACGCGTCTCCGGGGTGTGCCCCCCCCCCTCACGGCCGCCGCCGCCGCCGGCACCTGGAGGGGGGAAACGGACGCGTCGGGTCTACACGGAGTGGATGTAGCTGTGGGCCTGGCCCGGATGTTGCTCCAAAGTGTTCCTCTGGGCCGACCTAACACAACCGGGTGGAGAGGTCCACTGGTCAAAGCCCGTCCGTGCAAAGTCAAAGCGCTAGATCCCGTGGTCAAACGCTACAGGGTTAGGCGGGACGGGGGCCCTGGGGGGGTAGCAATGCCACCGGAGCGTCATACCGGGCCCTCATACATGCGGGGTGGTGTTGTGGCATGTCCGAAGAGGCGGCACACGTCTCCGGGTTGTGGCCCCCCTCACGGACGGCAATGAAACGGTAGTAGACGTTCTACGGTAACGATGCAGCGTGAATATTATTAAATACTTGGAGCGCGATAAAATCATGAGTTTTTTACACAACGTGGGCACATGTGCTATAGGACTGATGGTAATTTTTCATAATTTTTTGTGATGGAGAAGTATCTGAACACTTTCCTCTACGCGGATTGCTCTTCGCACGTCTACGACTGTGGC
>NW_025295723.1:0-994 GCF_018294505.1 Triticum aestivum | reverse complement strand
AGGGGCACCTCTAAACACACAAGTTGACACAAGTTGATCCACGTGATCGATTCCTTAGCCGTGTGCGGTGCCCCCTGCCACCATATTCCTCGATAATACTGTAGCGGAGTTTAGGCGAAGCCCTGCTGCTGTAGTTCATCAAGATCGTCACCACGCCGTCGTGCTGACGGAACTCTTCCCCGACACTTTGCTGGATCGGAGTCCGGGGATCGTCATCGAGCTGAACGTGTGCTCGAACTCGGAGGTGCCGTAGTTTCGGTGCTTGATCGGTTGGATCGTGAAGACGTACGACTACTTCCTCTATGTCGTGTCATCGCTTCCGCAGTCGGTCTGCGTAGGGTACGTAGACAATACTCTTCCCCTCGTTGCTATGCATCACATGATCCTGTGTGCGCGTAGGAAAATTTTTGAAATTACTACGAAACCCAACAGTGGCATCCGAGCCTAGGTTATTGATGTTGATGTTATATGCACGAGTAGAACACAAGTGAGTTGTGGACGATACAAGTCATACTGCCTACCAGCATGTCATATTTTGGTTCGGCGGTATTGTTGGACGAGACGACCCGGACCAACCTTACGCGTACGCTTACGCGAGACCGGTTCCCTCGACGTGCTTTGCACAGAGATGGCTTGCGGGCGACTGCCTCTCCAACTTTAGTTGAACCGAGTATGGCTACGCCCGGTCCTTGAGAAGGTTAAAACGGAGTCTATTTGACAAACTATCGTTGTGGTTTTGATGCGTAGGTGAGATTGGTTCTTACTTAAGCCCGTAGCAGCCACGTAAAACATGCAACAACAAAGTAGAGGACGTCTAACTTGTTTTTGCAGGGCATGTTGTGATGTGATATGGTCAAGGCATGATGCTAAATTTTATTGTATGAGATGATCATGTTTTGTAACCGAGTTATCGGCAACTGGCTGGAGCCATATGGTTGTCGCTTTATTGTATGCAATGCAATCGCGATGTAATGCTTTACTTTATTACTAAACG
>NW_025295722.1:0-994 GCF_018294505.1 Triticum aestivum | reverse complement strand
AATCAATATAAGTGATATGATATGGTCATCATCATCTTGTGCTTGTGATCTCCATCTCCGAAGCACCGTCATGATCACCATCGTCACCGGCGCGACACCTTGATCTCCATCGTAGCATCGTTGTCGTCTCGCCAATCTTATGCTTCCACGACTATCACTACCGTTTAGTAATAAAGTAAAGCATTACATCGCGATTGCATTGCATACAATAAAGCGACAACCATATGGCTCCTGCCAGTTGCCGATAACTCGGTTACAAAACATGATCATCTCATACAATAAAATTCAGCATCATGCCTTGACCATATCATATCACAACATGCCCTGCAAAAACAAGTTAGACGTCCTCTACTTTGTTGTTGCATGTTTTACGTGGCTGCTACGGGCTTAAGTAAGAACCAATCTCACCTACGCATCAAAACCACAACGATAGTTTGTCAAATAGACTCCCTTTTAACCTTCGCAAGGACCGGGCGTAGCCATACTTGGTTCAACTAAAGTTGGAGAGACAGTCGCCCGCAAGCCATCTTTGTGCAAAGCACGTCGAGGGAACCGGTCTCGCGTAAGCGTACACGTAAGGTTGGTCCGGGTCGTCTCGTCCAACAATACCGCCGAACCAAAGTATGACATGCTGGTAGGCAGTATGACTTGTATCGTCCACAACTCACTTGTGTTCTACTCGTGCATATAACATCAACATAAATAACCTAGGCTCGGATGCCACTGTTGGGTTTCGTAGTAATTTCAAAAAATTTCCTACGCACACACAGGATCATGTGATGCATAGCAACGAGGGGAGAGTATTGTCTACGTACCCAACGCAGACCGACTGCGGAAGCGATGACACGACGTAGAGGAAGTAGTCGTACGTCTTCTCGATCCAACCGATCAAGTACCGAAACTACGGCACCTCCGAGTTCGAGCACACGTTCAGCTCGATGACGATCCCCGGACTCCGATCCAGCAAAGTGTCGGGGAAGAGTTTCGTCAGCAC
>NW_025295721.1:0-994 GCF_018294505.1 Triticum aestivum | reverse complement strand
GGCGCTTTTACGTGTTGGTCATCAACACTCACATTTTTGGCTGATTCTGGTCCGTTTCGTGCACTATTACTCACCGTTTTGGGGCCCCAGAGTGATTTCCATGATTGACGATTCTCGGGGTGTGTTTACGTGTCCGTCGTCAACACTCACAGTTTTGTCCAATTTTGACCCATTTTGTTGACTATTACTCACCATTTTGGCTCCCAAAGCGGTTTCCATAGTTATTGAACCCCAAGGTGCGCTTATGTGTCGGCCATCAACACTCGTAATTTTGGCCAATTCTGGCTCATTTCCTGGACTATTGATCACTGTTTTGGTTTCCCAAAGCGAGTTCCTCGATTGACGATCCCCGGGGTGTGTTTACGTGTGCGTCGCCAACACTCTCAGTTTTGTCCAATTCTGGCCGTTTTCATGGACTATTACTCACCGTTTTGGGTCTCCGAAGTGATTTCCATAGTTGTTGTACCCCAGGGTGCGATTACGTTTTGGTCAACAACACTCGCAAGTTTGGCTGATTTTGGCCCGTTTCGTGGACTGTAACTGACTGTTTGGGGTCCCAGAGTGATTTCCATGATTGACGAAGCCCAGGGTGCGATTACGTGTAGGTCATCAACACTCGCAATTTTAGCCGATTCTGGCTCGTTTTTTGGACTATTAATCACTGTTTTGGGATCCGGAGTGATCTCCACGATTGAAAAACCTAGGGTGCGTTATGTGTCGGGCATCAACACACAATTTTGGCTGATTCTGGCCCGTCTCATGGATTATTACTCACTGTTTCGGGTCCCAAAGTGATTTCCACGACATACGAACCCTGGGGCGCTTTTACATGTCGGTCATCAACACTCACATTTTTGGCTGATTCTGGTCCGTTTCGTGCACTATTACTCACCGTTTTGGGGCCCCAGAGTGATTTCCATGATTGACGAAGCCCACGGTGCGATTACGTGTAGGTCATCAACACTCGCAATTTTAGCCGATTCTGGCCCGTTTT
>NW_025295720.1:0-994 GCF_018294505.1 Triticum aestivum | reverse complement strand
TATGGCCTCGACATTTCAAGCGACATTTCTCTTATTTATTTTGCTTGTCTGTTAGTTGTAAGCTATTTTTAAGCACTATGACCTTGCCGTTTATAGATTTGTTATTTCAATTTGGGTGTAATGCCTTCGATCCAATAAAAAAGTTACTATGTATGTAATTACAGTGAACAAGATCTTCTAAGATGCACCTCATAGGAAGAAAAACTAATTAAAATTAAAATTACTATCAATAAAAAATCTTAGAAGCCGGAGTACTATAGCAATAATTGTCTTCTACCAAAAAGTATGCAATGTACATGCACAGACTAACAAGGTTCCGGATGGCAGTATATACTACTAACAATAAGAATCAAGAAATTTCATAAAATTCAAATTATCTAGGCCCTAATTAATAGTATTCTTTATTTTTTCGACAAAGGGTCTATGCTATTTACTTAAAATGAAGCACCAAACGGATACAAACACAATAAGTGCACACCCGACCTCTGCATAGTTAGGATGCATACGACCAACGCCAACACACATAAACCCGTTAGCAAACAACAAACTCATATAAGACCAAAGTTATGCCTAAGCAAGGAAGAAAAACCAAATGATCAAAGATCGATAAACTACAACAATGATCATATCTGCACCGACCAACTTTTGACACCAGATGGACAGTGAGAAAAGTTCTTCAATAACAACGCCTTCACGAAGGACGACACTGTCAACGGATCCAACCAACAAAGGCAAGATTTCCAGGTTTTCACCCTGAACGGGTCTGAGCATATCCAAGCAGTGTCTTCAACAAGGTATCGGCACAAAAATATCACCATTGTCAGTTAAAACCAACTCGACTCATACCTAGGATTTTAACCCCGCTGCTCTAGACTAGGTACTCGAGAAGCACCAACGAATCAAAGTCAATCATGAGTTGTTCCACCACTTTCTACGATCCCAGCAGCTACATACGCTGGACCATTCCACTGTCACTGCACAACCATATTCTCCG
>NW_025295719.1:0-994 GCF_018294505.1 Triticum aestivum | reverse complement strand
AGCGGTGTTTGGATAATTGGGCAGGAAATATTTAGCATTGGGCTTCAATGTACTTGTTGAAAATCAGAGTACCACAAACATGCTTCGAGATAGCATCGACATGGTCTTCGAGCAAAGGTCAGACATTGGAAACATGAAGGATCCATCAGGAATAACTTGTAGAATAAGTCTTACAATTTCCTCATGGATGAATGAATAACCTTGCTGAAAAGGAATCTATAATGATAGGTCCTCCAGCCGGGGGGGGGGGGGTGCTAGGCATGACATCATGTTAGCGGGTCATCAAAGGATCAACATCATAACTCTTGGAAAGGTGTCCAACCATCATATCTGACCGAGATTCAGATCCGATTGGTGTCAGGATACCTCGGACTTAGGATACCTGAGAAGAAAAGGTGCAACGCAAATTGACGAGATGACATTGTAAGATTCTTGGGGAAATGAACTATGGGAGCAGTTCCCGAAACAAGAGCTCATCATTAAATCAACGAGAGGATGAGAAGGTGGCTGATGGGCTCAGTGACAATTCATCGAGAATTCCAACGGATGGATTTCCACGATAATGTGAACAAGGAGGTAACATTTGTCAGATCAAATGATATAAGGAAGTATGCTCGAGGAAAACATACACAATTAAACATGGGTTGAAAGGTGCGCCCGAAATATGGGTTAGGTTGCACGACCAATGTCGGAATGGTGATTCAATAATCAATAGCCTAAGAATGAACTTTCGACCATTAACTTCAAAGAAATAGGGT
Organism: Triticum aestivum; assembly: GCF_018294505.1. NCBI lineage: Eukaryota > Viridiplantae > Streptophyta > Magnoliopsida > Poales > Poaceae > Triticum > Triticum aestivum. Next base: position 236 of record NW_025295719.1, on the reverse strand, counting down.
TGCTAGAAGGAAAGAATCCAAACAACACCATTCACTTGTTGGAATTAACACGGGGACCAAGAAAGAATGGTGATGGTGAGAAGTATTTCTATGTCAAGAATTCTCAAGAGGTGGAACAAATCTCAGAACATTCTTGTCATAAAGGATGGTAATACTCCAAGGTAAAGAAGAACAATTGCTGGATAGCAAGGAACTCAAGGTATAACACCAAACATGAACAAGCTTGTGTTGGTGGG
>NW_025295718.1:0-994 GCF_018294505.1 Triticum aestivum | reverse complement strand
GACACATAAACGCACCCCGGGGTTCATCAATCATGGAAATCGCTCTGGGTCCACAAAACGCTGAGTAATAGTGCACGGAACGTATTAGAATCGGCCGAATATGTGAGTGTTGATGACCGACACGTAAACGCACCCCGGGGTTCGTCAATCGTCGAAATGACTCCGAGACCCCAAAATAGAGTAATAGTCCAAGAAACGGGCCAGAATCGACCCAAACTGTGATTGTTGATGACTAACACGTAAGTGCACCTTGGAGTTTGACAACCATGGAAATCGCTTTGGGACCCGAAAACGGTGAGTAATAGTCCATGAAACGGGCCAGAATCGGCCAAAACTTCGAGTGTTGTTGACCAACACGTAAGCACATCTTGGGGTTCAACAACTATGGAAATCGCTACGGGACCCCAAAATGGTGAGTAATAGTCCGAGAAATAGGTCAGAATTGGCCAAAACTGTGAGTGTTGATGACGGACACATAAACGCACCCCGGGGCTCATCAATCGTGGAAATCGCTCTGGGTCCCCAAAATGCTGAGTAATAGTGCACGGAACGGACTTGAATCGGCCGAATATGTGAGTGTTGATGACCGACACGTAAGCGCACCTTGGAGTTCGACAATCATGGAAATCGCTTTGGGACCCCAAAACGGTGAGTAATAGTCCATGAAACGGGCCAGAATCGGCCAAAACTGGGAGTGTTGATGACCAACTCGTAAGCACACCTTGGGGTTCAACAACTATGAAAATCGCTTCGGGGCCCCCAAAACGGTGAGTAATAGTCAACGAAACAGGTCGGATTTGGCCAAAACTGCGAGTGTTGATGACCAACGCGTAAGCACACCTTGGGGTTCAACAACTATGGAAATCTCTTTGGGACCCCAAAACGGTTAGTAATAGTCCATGAAGCAGGTCAGAATTGAACAAAACTATGAGTGTTGATGACGGTCACATAAACGCACCCTAGAGTTCATCAATCATGGAAATCGCTCTGGGTC
>NW_025295717.1:0-994 GCF_018294505.1 Triticum aestivum | reverse complement strand
TATTCATCGGGCCACATACATCGGTATGTATGATTTCCAACAAATCTGTTGCTCTCTCCATAGTACCGGAGAACGGTGTTTTAGTCATCTTGCCCATGAGGCACGGTTCGCAAGTACCAAGTGATTCATAATCAAGTGGTTCCAAAAGTCCATCAGCATGGAGTTTCTTCATGCGCTTTATACCGATATGACCTAAACGACAGTGCCACAAATAAGTTGCACTTTCATTATCAACTCTGCATCTTTTGGCTTCAATATTATGAATATGTGTATTACTACTATCGAGATTCAATAAGAATAGACCACTCTTCAAGGGTGCATGACCATAAAAGATATTACTCATATAAATAGAACAACCATTATTCTCTGATTTAAATGAATAACCGTCTCGCATTAAACAAGATCCAGATATAATGTTCATGCTCAATGCTGGCACCAAATAACAATTATTTAGGTCTAATACTAATCCCGAAGGTAGATGTAGAGGTAGCGTGCCGACTGCGATCACATCGACTTTGGAACTGTTTCCCACGCGCATCGTCACCTCGTCCTTTGCCAGTGCCCGCTTATTCCGTAGTCCCTGTTTCGAGTTGCAAATATTAGCAACAGAACCAGTATCAAATACCCAGGTGCTACTGTGAGCTCTAGTAAGGTACACATCAATAACATGTATATCACATATACCTTTGTTCACCTTGCCATCCTTCTTATCCGCCAAATACTTGGGGCAGTTCCGCTTCCAGTGACCAGTCTGCTTGCAGTAGAAGCACTCAGTTTCAGGCTTAGGTCCAGACTTGGGTTTCTTCTCTTGAGCAGCAACTTGCTTGCCGTTCTTCTTGAAGTTCCCCTTTTTCTTCCCTTTGCCCTTTTTCTTGAAACTAGTGGTCTTGTTAACCATCAACACTTGATGCTCCTTCTTGATTTCTACCTCCGCAGCTTTCAGCATTGCGAAGAGCTCGGGAATAGTCTTGTTCATCCCTTGCATATTATAGTT
>NW_025295716.1:0-994 GCF_018294505.1 Triticum aestivum | reverse complement strand
AATCGCGGTTTTATTCGATTCTGTCCCTTTCGTGGACTACTACTCACCGTTTTGGGGTCCTAAAGCGATTTCCATTGTTGCCGAACCCCAATGTGTGTTTACATGTTGGTCGTCAAGTCTCGCAGTTTTGGCCGATTCTGGCCCGTTTCTTGGACTATTACTCAGTTTTGGGGTCCCGAAGTGATTTCCACGATTGACGAACCCCGGGGGTGCATTTATGTGTCGGTCATCAACACTCACAATTTTGGTTAATTCTGGCCGTCTCGTGGACTATTACTCGCTGTTTTGGGGTCCCGGAGTGATTTCCATGATTGACGAACCTCTGGGTGCGTTTACATGTCTCTCATCAACACTCGCAGGTTTTGTTGATTCCGTCCCGCTTCATGGACTATTACTCACCGTTTTGGGGTCCCAAAGAGATTTCCATTTTTGTCGAACCCCAAGGTGTGCTTGCGTGTTGGTCGTCAAGACTCGCAGTTTTGGCCGATTTTGGCCCGTTTTGAACTATTACACAGTTTTGGCATCCCGAAGTGATTTCCACGATTGACAAACCCTACGGTGCGCTTACGTGTCGGTCATCAACAATCGCAGTTTTGGCCGATTCTGGTCCGTTTGGTGCACTATTAGTCACCGTTTTGGGGTCCTAGAGCGATTTACAGGATTTGCGATCCCCGGGGTGCGTTTATGTGTCGGTTATCAACACTCACCATTTTGCCCAATTCTGGTCTGTCACGTGGACAATTACTCACTGTTTTGGGGTCCTAGAGCGATTTCCATGATTCACAATCCCAGGGGTGCGTTTACGTACCCGTCGTCAACACTCATAGTTCTGGCCAATTCTGACCCGTTTCGTGGACTATTACTCACCTTTTTGGGGTCCCGAAGCGATTTCCATAGTTGTTGAACCCAAAGATGCACTTACGTGTCGGTCATCAACAATTGCAGTTTTGGCCGATTCTGGTCCGTTTGGTGCACTATTACTCACCGTTTTGGG
>NW_025295715.1:0-994 GCF_018294505.1 Triticum aestivum | reverse complement strand
CGGGGGAGCGAGGGGTGGTCGGAGACGGTGGCTATGGCGAACGGCGGCGACGGTGGTGTTTGGCCGGGCGAGAGAGAGAGCGAGGGGAGAGCCGGGGGAGAGTGAGAGAGAGCAGGGGGGAGGCGTGGCGTCGTCCAGGGACACCGAGACAAGGAGGGGAGGGCAGGCAGGCAGGGAGAGAGGTGGCGTGGCGCGGTGGCCGTGCGCGCGCGCCGGCCACACGCCTGGCCGACTGGCGCCAGGAGGACGACGGCGGTGGTGGGCTGGGCTGGCTAGCTGGGCCGGCCAGCTGGCTGGGCCGCACAGGTAAGTTTTTCCCTTTTTTTTCTGTTTCTGTTTTTATTTAATATATCTGCAATTTTGTTGAATTAAATAAAATACCTAGGCAACTCCAAAAATCACCAAACTACTCCTGGTCCATAGTTGGATTATTTCCAACATGAAACATTTTAGTTTGGAGATATTTGAGCATTTAAATATTTTTATATTATTTTAAATGCCCAAATTCAAATATTTATGATTTAAATCAAAAACCTTAGGATGGCCTAGGAAAATGTGCACCACTTTTGGCAGAGGTTCTGAACCAAGGCAAAAATGATGGGCATTTTAGAAGGGCATTTCAGGTTCATTGAAAAATTATTTTAGTAACCCTAGTTGGTTTCAGAGGGGACTGGGGGTTCTGTCATCCCCATTTCAAGTTTCTGATGAAAGAGTAAACATGATGCAACACTCTAATGCATGACTAGCTAGGGTGTGACAACTCACCCCCACTCAAAAGAATCTCGTCCCGAGATTTGGGTTCCTCCGCGAAGAAGGCGGGATATTCAAGTCGAAGACGATCCTCCCTTTCCCAAGTTGCTTCATCCTCAGAATGGTGCGACCAATGAACCTTGAGAAACTTGATATTATGACGTCGCGTGGTACGTTCGGCCTGATCGAGGATACGAATGGGGTACTCTCGATATGTAAGATCATCTTGGAGATCAAGCGTTTC
>NW_025295714.1:0-994 GCF_018294505.1 Triticum aestivum | reverse complement strand
ATATATATAATTAATATATTTCCAATGCAAATACTTATGCATTAATTCCAAATGCCCAAAATAAATGTCCATGAGCCACTAAAAATATTGGTTTGATTTTTATCTCTGTCCAATATTTTCAGAGAGCAACATGAGCATTTTCTTGGATCCTTTTGGAGAAATTTTTATTTGGGTCATTTTCAAAATGATTCTGAGGGTTTCACAGATCCCCATTTCAAGTTTCTGATGAAGGAGTAAACATGATGCAACACTCTAATGCATGGCTAACTAGGATGTGACAACTCACCCCCACTCAAAAGAATCTCGTCCCGAGATTTGGGTTCCTCCGGGAAGAAGGCGGGATACTCGAGTCGAAGACGATCCTCCCTTTCCCAAGTTGCTTCATCCTCAGAATGGTGCGACCATTGAACCTTGAGAAACTTGATATTATGACGTCGCGTGGTACGTTCGGCTTGATCGAGGATACGAATAGGGTACTCTCGATATGTAAGATCATCTTGGAGATCAAGCGTTTCGTGGTCCACTCCACGGATAGGATCCGAGAAGCAACGCCTGAGTTGAGAAACGTGGAAGACATCGTGAACTCTGGAGAGGTGCGGAGGTAGTTCCAACTGGTAGGCAACTTCTCCTCGTTTGGCAAGAATGCGAAAAGGTCCAATGTAACGAGGAGCCAATTTGCCTTTGATACCGAAACGATGGGTTCCCTTTAGAGGGGTGACCCGAAGATAAGCCTTCTCGTCAACCTCGAAAGTCATAGCCTTATGTTTTCGGTCATATTGACTCTTTTGACGAGATTGGGCTGTTTTCAACTTTTCACGAACGATACGAACTTGTTCTTCTGCTTCCTGAATCATATCCGGGCCAAAGAATTGTCTTTCCCCGGTCTCTGACCAGTTAAGGGGTGTTCGACACCGTCGTCCATAGAGAACTTCAAAAGGGGCTTTACCCAAGCTAGATTGATAGCTGTTGTTGTAAGCGAATTCGGCAAATGGAA
>NW_025295713.1:0-994 GCF_018294505.1 Triticum aestivum | reverse complement strand
GGACGATTCTAAATCGCAGACCGGATACGTGTTTTTATTAAACGGTGGAGCTGTAAGTTGGTGCAGTTCTAAACAAAGCGTCGTGGCGGGATCTACATGTGAAGCGGAGTACATAGCTGCTTCTGAAGCAGCAAATGAAGGAGTCTGGATGAAGGAGTTCATTTCCGATCTAGGTGTCATACCTAGTGCATCGGGACCAATGAAGATCTTCTGTGACAATACTGGTGCAATTGCCTTGGCAAAGGAATCCAGATTTCACAAGAGGACCAAGCACATCAAGAGACGCTTCAATTCCATTCGGGATCAAGTCCAAGTGGGAGACATAGAGATTTGCAAGATACATACGGATCTGAATGTTGCAGACCCGTTGACTAAGCCTCTCTCACGAGCAAAACATGATCAGCACCAAGACTCCATGGGTGTTAAAATCATTACTATGTAATCTAGATTATTGACTCTAGTGCAAGTGGGAGACTGAAGGAAATATGCCCTAGAGGCAATAATAAAGTTATTATTTATTTCCTCATTTCATGATAAATGTTTATTATTCATGCTAGAATTGTATTAACCGGAAACATGATACATGTGTGAATACATAGACAAACATATAGTCACTAGTATGCCTCTACTTGACTAGCTCATTAATCAAAGATTGTTATGTTTCCTAACCATTGACATGTGTTGTCATTTGATTAATGGAATCACATCATTAGGAGAATGAGGTGATTGACATGACCCATCCCGTTAGCTTAGCACTTGATCGTTTAGTATTCTGCTATTGCTTCCTTCATGACTTATACATGTTCCTGTAACTATGAGAATTGTGTAACTCCCGTTTACCGGAGGAACACTTTGGGTACTACCAAACGTCACAACGTAACTGGGTGATTATAAAGGAGTACTACAGGTGTCTCCGAAGGTACATATTGAGTTAGCATAATTCGAGATTAGGTTTTGTCACTCCGATTGTCGGAGAGGTATCTCTGGGCCCTCT
>NW_025295712.1:0-994 GCF_018294505.1 Triticum aestivum | reverse complement strand
CCTGACATCACAGTGACATCAGCAGGTCAACAGAGCTGGCTCGGGTCAAACCTGACGTGTGGGGTCCACACGTCAGTGTCACAGGGGCTAGTCCCGCGTTGACCCCGGGCTGGTTAGCTTTGACTAAGCCCTGGGCCCACTTGTCAGCGTCTGTAGGTGGTGGTTTAGTGGCTAATTAGCTGGGCCACGTCAGCTCGCCGGAGTTCTGGCCGGCGGCGACCAACAGTGCGGCGGCGATAGTGGTTTTGGTCGTTTCGGCCACCAAATGGACCGCGGAGATCACCGGAGTGAAGCTGAGGACGTCCCGCGGCTCTTGGCGGAGTCCGTTGGGGTCGGGGTGGCCGGAGTCGACGGCGGTGAGCTCGGCTGTGGCCGCCGGGGTTCGGTCGTGCACGGGAGTGGTGCTGGAGCTCGAAGTCGAGCAAAATGAGGCGCTAGGGATGCTCTACTGGGTTCTGTGAACGTGTTGGACTCGCCGGGGTGACCAAATGGTCACCGGAGCTGCGTCGACGGCGAGCTCGGCGACGGCGGAGGTTCGGCCGTGGTGGAGATGAAGCTACGGTGAGGGATCGAGGGGGAGAAGAGGGGGAAACGGCGGCGTAGCTCACCGCGGTTGCAGTGGGCGTCGAAGCGGGCTCGGGAACGCGCTGGAGACGGCGAATTCGTCGGCGACGGTGGTCGGAGCCCGAAGAGGGGAACGGCGACGTGGCGGCGATGCAGGGCTTCCGGGGACTCGTGGAGCGGTGGGGAGGAAGAGGGAGTTGTGGCGGAGCTTCTGAGCTACTCGGGGGAGCGAGGGGTGGCCGGAGACAGTGGCTAAGGCGAACGGCGGCGACGGTGTGCTTCGGCCGAGAGCGAGAGAGAGCGAGGGAGAAACGGGGGAGAGTGAGCGAGAGCAGGGGGGATCGGGACGGGCTGCGGGCGTCGTCCACGCGGCCAGGAGGGCGTCGGCAAGCAGGAGGTGGCCGCGCGGCCGCGCGCGCGCGAGCACGCA
>NW_025295711.1:0-994 GCF_018294505.1 Triticum aestivum | reverse complement strand
TGTACGTGACGTGCGTCAAGTTTTTGCCGTGACCCTCTCTACTCTTTCGCACATGCTATGCGGGTGAAATGATGATACCATGCCAAGTTTCAATATTTTCAGAATTCATTTTGTAGTGATTTTCAATTTCACGGTCATTTAGCTCTCTAAACAATTAGGTAAATGACCGAAAAAAACAAATGATGTTAGAACATGTTGGAAATTGATGATATCAATTTGAATGCTGCATACTGAACACAAAAGAAGTCCGGAGTTCAAATAAGTTTAAAAAACATTGAAGTGCCCGTGTAACAGATGAGTTCTCGTCCGAAACCCTGATACTCTGAAAGAGTTTGTCCAATTTGTATGTGATGTGCGTCAAGTTTTTGCCGTTACCCTCTCTACTCTTTCGCACATGCTATGCGGGTGAAATGATGATACCATGCCAAGTTTCAACATTTGCAGAATTCATTTTGTAGTGATTTTCAATTTCACGGTCATTTAGCTCTCTAAACAATTAGGTAAATGACCAAAAAACAACAAATGATGTTAGAACATGTTGGAAATTAATGACGTCGCTTTGAATGCGGCATGCTGAACACAAAATAAGTCCAGAGTTCAAATAAATTTAAAAAACATTGAAGTGCCTGTGTAACAGATGAGTTCTCGTCCGAAACCCTGATACTCCGAAAGAGTTTGTCCAGTTTGTACACGAAGTGCATCCAGTTTTTGCCGTGACCCACTCTACTCTTTTGCACATGCTATGCTTGTGAAATGATGATACCATGCCAAGTTTCAACATTTTCAGAATTCATTTTGTAATGATTATCAATTTCACGGTCATTTAGCTCTCTAAACAATTAGGTAAATGACCGAAAAACAACAAATGATGTCAGAACATGTTGGAAATTGATGACGTCACTTTGCATGCTGCATACTGAACACAAAAGAAGTCGTAGTTCAAATAATTTTAAAAAACATCGAAGTGCCCGTGTAACAGATGAGTTCTCGTCCG
>NW_025295710.1:0-994 GCF_018294505.1 Triticum aestivum | reverse complement strand
GAAGTGTGTTTTTCTTGGCTATAGCTCTCTTCATAAAGGTTACAAATGTCTTCATGTTCCCACTAATCGTGTCTATATATCTCGGGACGTCGTGTTTGATGAGCATGTTTTTCCCTTTGCCAACCTTCCTGTGTCCACTGTCGAACCACCATCCCTGCATTCATCCTCTGTTGCTTCTGACCAATTTGATGATGTTGCATACTCTCCTTTGCTGTTACCTAACCATGGTGCAGGAACCGGACGTGGAGCTCGTTTGGAGCTGTTGGAGGATTCACCATCATCATCGTCGTCTTCTGGTGGGCACATCGATCGCCCTATGTTGCATGGCATCGATTCGCGTGCCCATGCATGGTCACCCGACGAGCCCGTCGCGCCGAGCATCTCCACTGCTCGGTCCGTTTCGCCAGCGGCCGCCGAGTCGCCCGCGGCTCGGCCCGTCACGCCGTCTTCGCCTGCAGCTCGGCCCGTCACGCCGTCTTCGCCCGCGGCTCGGGTCCTCACGTCGCCTTCATCAGCGGATCGGCCCGCGACACCGGCCGCGCCACGGCCCACTATGCCGAGCTCGCCATCGGCCCGGTCTGTGATGCCAGAGTCGCCAGCTGCTTCGTCTGCTCTGCCGGTTTCGCCGGTGGGTCGGCCTTCTTCGCCAACCGAGTCCGAGGCTACCGTGACTGGCTCCTCGTCACCGGCTGACTCGTCAACGTCGCCGTCCTCCAGCCCGTTGCAGGCTGCTCCGTCGACCTCGGTGGTTCCTGTGTCCCGACCACATACACGCAGTCGCAGTGGCATTTTCAAACCTAAGGAACGTAAGGATGGTACGGTTGCTTGGTTGGCTGCTTGTTTGGCTGCTGCTGTTGCGGATCCATCTTCTGAGCCTCGCTCATATCAGGCTGCCCTGCGCATTCCACATTGGCGAGAGGCTATGGAGCAGGAGTTTCATGCTCTTCTTTGTAACAAGACATGGACTCTCGTTCCTCCACCACCACGGGTAAAT
>NW_025295709.1:0-994 GCF_018294505.1 Triticum aestivum | reverse complement strand
AAAAAGTTCTCTCACGTCACTTTTGGCCCAAGAGAAGATAGAGTCCAAGTCTCTCACGTTCTGGATTCAGATTCGGACTGCACAGACATACCTGACTCAAAACACACACAAGTTTTTCATACGGACTCCGAATTGGGTGATTCTTTTTTTGTTGAAAACTAGATTTCGTGCACTTTCCAACCCAATTGGAATCACCTTCAAATTCGTCCGGAGCGTTGAGTTGTGGACGAAACAATCTGATGCTGTAGCAGAATCCGAGTCAAACTACAAGTCCAAAGGTGTTACATCACCTCCACTTGGGCCCATTGGCCTTGTACGACCTAGATTTAGTTTTAGGCTGCCTTGGGACGTCCTCCCACCTCCTTGGCCGCCACCCCTTGCTCCTATATAAGTAGATCAATCTAGTAGCTTTTCCTTGGGTTTTGTTTAGATTAAAAGTTCGCCATAGCTGCAACTTCGCGTACTTCGTTTGTGTTCAACGACCAGACAAAGGCGTCACAGAACCCCACCTTGATCAATAAAGCTTTCCTCTTATTTTCGTAATATCCAGATTGCAATCTTAGTTTCTTGCTTGTTCTTCGTTTGCTCGCAGGAAATAGACCCTCGTGGTCAGGTTAATCGTGCTCCAGCGTGGTCAATAACCTCTCGGAGTTGGTTTAGCGATTGCTAAGGCGCGACGTCCTCGCACGTTCGTAGTCGGATCGTCAAAGTCGACTTCCACCAAAGCGATATCCATCATCTCATCGAAAGATCGGGACCCTCGCCTCTATCAGCTTACAAAGAAAGATGTGCCTTTTCTTTGGGGTACTGCACAGGAAGAAGCCTTCACGGTATTGAAAGATAAGTTGACACATGCTCCTTTACTCCAACTTCCTGATTTTAATAAGACTTTTGAGCTTGAATGTGATGCTAGTGGAATTGGATTAGGAGGTGTGTTATTACAAGATGGCAAACCTATTGCATACTTTTCTGAAAAATTGAGTGGGCCTAGTCT
>NW_025295708.1:0-994 GCF_018294505.1 Triticum aestivum | reverse complement strand
AAAAAAAACAGGCAATCACTGGATACCCCAGGTGCCTCAATCCACCCAGATGTGTATTTAAGTTGCCACCTTAGATAAACCATTAATTAACAATCTCATATCTGTCATGGATATTCACTCACCCAATCCACGTCTACTAGCATAGCATGGCATAATAAGCAAACGCAGAAGTAACTCCCAAAGGTTTCATAAGTATTACAGGTAATAGGTACTACCTCATCTACTTCCCATCCCACAATTTAATTAGATCCTAATCATGCAATGTTTGAGGATTGATCTAATGCATAAAACTGGGTAGTAGAAAAGATATGATCAAGTGTTACTTGCCTTGCTGATGATCCGCGAAACCTAGAGACTCGAAGTAACAAGCGGCGCACTCCGGGTGATCTATCGCAGACAAACAACAAGCATACAATAAGTACTCATCTAATGCACAGATAAATCTCGAATAAAAGATCTAACCAGAAAGTTCAACTTAAGAACCCTGGTGGCAAAAGAATCAAAACGAAAACAACGAAGGTCAAATGGCGAGGGAAAACAACTTGGTTCTAACAAGTTGAAACTAGGTCAAATTTTACAGTAGCAAAACTTGGTTTAAGTTGATTAGTCGGAACGGCGGTTTTGAAACGAAACTCCAGGTGCTTGAATCACCTGATTCCGATAAACGAGCGAGAAGAAAAACTAAAACAAAGATCGGATTTGAAATCGCGATCAGAAAAAAATTTGCGGAATAAATCCGACTAAAAGGAAAACGATGAACGGTTAAATGAATGGACGTTCGTTAATCAGGAATAACCGGTGGTCACGTTCGTTAAGACGAACGGTCCGGTGAACGCTCGCTAAACAACAAAACCGGAAATAAAACCGATCTAGGGTTTTAAAAAAACAAAAAAACCGAAACGACAAAAAGAAAACCGGAACAGTTTTTTAAAAAAAAACCAAACCAAGGGGAGGGTGGCGCGGCGCGGCTACCTCGACGAGGCGGGGCTCCGGC
>NW_025295707.1:0-994 GCF_018294505.1 Triticum aestivum | reverse complement strand
ATGAGTCTTCATGTTGACCCACCACAACTAGAAATGATGTGCCCACCACACCACACACGCAATCGGCCACTAAGAAAATAAACATATACAATAGTACAACAATATCTAGCTCACGATACGTCTCCATATTTTGTTGATGACACTGACAGACTTTGCATTTGATGCGTGATCCATATTTTGTTGACAAAACTTATGGTCATTGTATTTGAAGCGAAAGCACGACATGGTCACTGGATTTCAGAATAAGCTCATCACAGTCACCACATACATTTTGTCGTGCTAACCAACATGTGGTTGGATGGTTAGGAGGACAGTGGTTTCTCGAGCCCACCAAGGTTAAAGTCCCGGTGCTCGCATTTATCTTGTGTTAAGTTCAGTATTTTCCGGAGATGCACGTTCAGTGGGAGGAGACGTTCCACTCGACTACGAGGCACCTATGGTGACTTCCTAAAATCTCAAGATCATATATACTGGCCCACTCTCTCGAAGGTGCTCATAGGGGTAGGGTTCACATGTGTGCGCTTATAGCGGTGAGTGCTTGCGCGTATATATGATCTCTTGCGTCTGTACCATGTTAAACAAATACATGTCATGATTATACGGTCACTGGCTCACTCGTACAACTCCGTATTGTGTTGATGACAGAATCAATTGACCAGCCAAACGTTCCACGTGGCGCAACTAGTGTTGCACCATCGGGGCGCGTAACCGTGGGGCCCACATGTCAGCCCCTGGCATACAGTCACTGGCTCACCATACAGCTCCGCAATTTGTTGATAACACGATCAATTGACCAGTCAAACGGTCCACATTCAGCAGCGCACATTACCATAGAGCCCACCCGTCAGCGCGTATATGAAGGACAGAAATGGTAATAAATTAGTGGTCGGTGGGTATTCGAAGTCGTGAGACCTCTGGTTGGCAGTCACCGGCGGTTGTGGGGCATTCATTGGGTGGTGGGGTGGGGATCGCCGGAGAAAAAGCTCGGCACTGG
>NW_025295706.1:0-994 GCF_018294505.1 Triticum aestivum | reverse complement strand
GCTTACGTGTCGGTCATCAACAATCGCAGTTTTGGCCGATTCTGGTCCGTTTGGTGCACTATTACTCACCGTTTTGGGGTCCTAGAGCGATTTACACGATTTGCGATCCCCGGGGTGCGTTTATGTGTCGGTTATCAACACTCACCATTTTGCCCAATTCTGGTCCGTCTCGTGGACTATTACTCACCGTTTTGGGGTCCCAGAGCGATTTCCACGATTCACGATCCCGGGGGTGCGTTTACGTGCCCGTCGTCAACACTCATAGTTCTGGCCAATTCTGACCCGTTTCGTGGACTATCACTCACCTTTTTGGGGTCCCGAAGCGATTTCCATAGTTGTTGAACCCAAAGATGCACTTACGTGTCATTCATCAACACTCGCAGTTTTGGCCGATTCTCGCCCGTTTTGTGGACTATAACTCGCAGTTTCGGGTCCCGGAGGGATTTCCACGATTGATGAACCCCTGGTGCATTTATGTTTTGGTCATCAACAATCGCGGTTTTTGTCGATTATGTCCCTTTCGTGGACTATTACTCACCGTTTTACGGTCCTAAAGCGATTTCCATTGTTGTCGAACCCCAAGGTGTGCTTTCGTGTTGGTCGTCAAGTCTCGCAGTTCTGGCCGATTCTGGCCCGTTTCTTGGATTATTACTCAGTTTTGGGGTCCCGATGTGATTTCCACGATTGATGAACCCCGGGGGTGCGTTTATGTGTCGGTCATCAACACTCACAATTTTGGCCAATTCTGGCCGTCTCGTGGACTATTACTCACTGTTTTGGGGTCCCGGAGTGATTTCCATGATTGACGAACCTCTGGGTGCGTTTACGTGTCGGTCATCAACACTCGCAGGTTTTGTTGATTCCGACCCGTTTCGTGGACTATTACTCACCGTTTTGGGGTCCCAAAGAGATTTCCATTTTTGTCGAACCCCAAGGTGTGCTTGCGTGTTGGTCGTCAAGACTCGCAGTTTTGGCCGATTTTGGCCCGTTTTTG
>NW_025295705.1:0-994 GCF_018294505.1 Triticum aestivum | reverse complement strand
TAGGTTTCGCCACCAAGGTGGAAAGGAATCCTTGAGGAACAATGTGAAGGTTAAGCTTCCGAAATTCCTCATGAAGAAGTTGTTGACTTTGTTGTAACATCAGGTTGTTACAATAAGATTTACGACTTAGCGCATCAGCCATGACGTTGGCTTTCCCTGGGGTGTAAGTTATTCCTAAGTCGAAATCTGTAATCAACTCGACCCAACGTCTTTGCCTGAGATTCAAATCCGGTTGGGTGAAGATGTACTTCAGACTTTTGTGATCAGTGAATATTTCGCAACGATTACCGAGGAGGTAACGTCGCCAGGTTTTAAGTGCATAGACTACAGCTGCAAGCTCTAGATCATGAGTAGGATAATTCTCCTCATGTGGGTGCAATTGCCGTGAAGCGTAAGCAACTACGTGTCGATCTTGCATGAGAATACAGCCTAGTCCTTGTCGCGAGGCGTCGCAGTAGATAACAAAGTCCTTAGAGAAATCTGGCGGTACCAGTACGGGAGCAGAAGTTAAACGTCTTTTCAGTTCCTGGAAACTGTGCTCGCATTGTGGAGTCCATTTGAACTTTTTATCTTTCTTGAGGAGTTCAGTTAGAGGTTTAGCAACTTTGGAGAAGTTCTCGACAAAGCGACGACAATAGCTCGCTAGGCCAAGGAAACTCCGAACTTGCTTGACCGATTCAGGTGGAGTCCAATTAAGGACGGCTTGAACTCGCTCAGGGTTAACAGCAATACCTTTACCAGATATCACATGACCCAGATAGGTCACTTCTGACAACCAAAATTCGCATTTAGAAAATTTGGCATAAAGGCGATGCTCTCGAAGTTTCATCAACACTAGCCTTAGATGTTCGGCATGTTCTTCCTCGTTCTTGGAGTAGATGAGTATATCATCGAGGTAAACCACGACGAATTTATCCAAATACTCCATGAAGATTGAGTTCATTAACCGAGAAAAGGTGGCTGGAGCGTTTGTTAAACCGAAGGACATGACGGT
>NW_025295704.1:0-994 GCF_018294505.1 Triticum aestivum | reverse complement strand
TCAAATAATGGGAAAAATTGGATTCAATTGTCAACTGGTCCTATCGAAAGTAGGATTGACTATGGATTCGAGCCATCGCACATGGTTTCATAAAATCTGTACGATTTTCCCGATCTAAATCGAGCAGGTTTCCATGAAGAAGATCTTGTTCAGCATGTTCTATTCGATACTGGTAGGAGAAGAACCCGACTCGGTATTCTTAAAAAAAGAGGGGAAGCAGAACCAAGTCAAGATGATATGGGTCGCCCCTTCTTCTTGCGCCAAAGATCTTACCATTTCCGAAGGAACTGGGGCTACATTTCTTTTCAATTTCCATTCAAGAGTTTCTATCTGTTTCCACGCCCTTTTCTTGAGACCTCGAAACATGAGGACAAATTACTTCTCTTAGGAACACATACAAGAAAAAGGATAACGGTAGCCCTCCCATTAACTACTTCATTTTCATTTATGAATTTCATAGTAATAGAAATCCATTACCTACCGAGACAAAATTTAGAACTTGCTATCCTCTTGCCTAATAGGCAAAGATTGACCTCTGTAGAAAGACTGATTCATTCGGATCGATATGAGGACCCAACTCCGTTGCATTGCCAGAATCCATGTTCCATATTTGAAGCGGGTTGACCTCTGTGCTTCTCTCATGGTACAATCCTCTTCTTGCTGAGCCCCCTTTCTCCTCGGTCCACAGAGAAAAAAATGTAGGACTGGTGCCGACAGTTCATCACGGAAGAAAGAACTCACAGAGCCGGGATCGGTAACTAATAGTACTACTAACTAATACTAATATATAGAAATAGATATCTAGAAATAGAAATGAACTAATATATAGATAATCGAAATTGAAAAGAACTGTCTTTTCTGTATACTTTCCCCGTTCTATTGCTACCGCGGGTCTTATGCAATCGATCGGATCATATAGATATCCCTTCAACACAACATAGGTCATCGAAAAGATCTCGGACGACTCACCAAAGCACGAAAGCCAGTTAGAAAA
>NW_025295703.1:0-994 GCF_018294505.1 Triticum aestivum | reverse complement strand
TATGGCAGTGGAATTAGGGTTTTGGCTCCTTTTCTGATCGTTTGGGGGTACGTGGATATATATATAGGAGGAAGAAGTATGTCGGTGGAGCAACAGGGGGCCCACGAGGGTGGGGGTGCGCCTGGTAGGGTAGGGCGCGCCCCCTACCTCGTGGCCTCCTGTTACGTGCCTTGACGTAGGGTCCAAATCTCTCGAGTCTTATCTATTGAGAAAATCACGTTCCCGAAGGTTTCATTCCGTTTGGACTCCGTTTGATATTCCTTTTCTTCGAAACCCTAAAATAGGAAAAAAAACAGCAATTCTGGGCTGGGCCTCCGGTTAATAGGTTAGTCCAAAAAATAATATAAAAGTGGATAATAATGCCCAATAATGTCCAAAACAGTAGATAATATAGCATGGAGCAATCAAAACTTATAGATACGTTGGAGACGTGTCAAGCTGCTGCTGCGCCTCGCCAACCCGGGCTTCGTGCTCCTCGCGTGAGGCGCATTCTTTGGCCGCTTTGTCCTCGGCCTCGGCTAGCGCCTTCTTGAGGGCCGCCACCTCGGTCGTGGCCACTAAGAAAGTTTATGACACTTTAAGTCTGGCTGGACAACTCATTTTTTTGAAATGTACCCACAGGTTACTGCATACCTTGGCTATATTCCAGCTGTTTCTTCACGAGGCCGAGCTCCTCCTCAACCCGCTCCAGTTTCCGCTTCAGTCCGGAAACTTCCGCAGCGTGAGCAGTGGCAACCTGCAGCGACACCTGCTTATTCACATAGACAACTCATGTTAGACTCCTGCGATATTCATTCTTGATCCTCTGTTTGGCTTTTCCTCCCGAACGCCAAATAGAGCATCAGGGGCTACTGTCTATACGGTGATGTTTTTCCTACAATTACATTACTTACCTCAAATCCCGTTAGAAAGCTCGTGCAGGCTTCGGTTAGTCCGCTTTTGACAAACTGAACCTTCTCTATTACCGTGTCCATAAGGACACGATGCTCATCCA
>NW_025295702.1:0-994 GCF_018294505.1 Triticum aestivum | reverse complement strand
TCATCCCGGGCACTGTGTTTGAAAGTTGCTAGGGCTTTAGCATCCGGACAGTCAACGATTTGGTTCTTCTTGGTGAGAAATCTGTTCCAAAGCTTACTGGCTGACTCTCTCGGTTGTTGGATTATTTGACTTAAATCGTCTGCATCCGGAGGTCGGACATAGGTCCCTTGACAATTAGCCCTGAAAGCGTCCTCGAGTTCCTCCCAACTTCCAATTGAATTTTCGGGGAGGCCTTTCAACCAGTGCCGAGCTGGTCCTTGCAACTTGAGGGGCAGGTATTTGATGGCGTGGAGATCGTCTCCGCGAGCCATATGAATGTGAAGAATAAAGTCCTCAATCCAGACTGCAGAGTCCGTCGTTCTGTCGTATGCCTCAATGTTTACAGGTTTAAACCCCTCTAGAAATTCATGATCCAGCACCTCACCGGTGAAGCACACGGGGTGTGCGGCACCCCTGTACTCGGATGTGTCGTGGCGTGCGTCCGACGGTTCTAGTGTTCGGTATTGATTCCGAGCTGGTAGTCGATCAGTATAGTCGGTTTGGTGGCCGTGATCCTACGTACACTACAGGAATCAGCTATTTTGCCGTCTGCCATGGCGGACGGCAAAGGCATGAACGGTGGACGGCAAAGGCCTTTGCCGTCAGCCGCGGACGGCAAAATGCTCCGGCAAAGTAGGCTACGGTAAACAGCTACTTTGTTGTCCGCTTCCTGGCGGCTGACGGCAAAGGACCTTTGTCGTCTGCCGCGGACGGCAACGAGAGCAGACGGCAATAATTGTGCTCTCAGTCCGTTAAGTGGCTAACGGCAGGCCTTTGCCGTCCGCCGCGGACGAAAAACTTTCTAGAGCCTTTGCCGCCCGCTTCCGCCTTGCCCGCTTCCGCCTCGCCCGCCGCATCAGCCGCCCCCGCTTCCGCCTCGGCCTGCGGCGCCACTTCCGCCCCGGCCGCCGCATCGCGTCGCGTCGGCCGCCCTCGCTGAGGCGCTGCCGCCTGC
>NW_025295701.1:0-994 GCF_018294505.1 Triticum aestivum | reverse complement strand
ACCCAGCGGGCAACCCTGATTCCTGGGCGGCCTGGCCCGCCTACGCAGAGCCGCTTGCCCCGGGCGACCCCATGCCCCAGGCAGCTCGCGGTCTGCAGGGCGCTGCGGGCCGCGGGCGACGCGGTCAGGCAACGATGCTCTCACGCCGCGGCAGGCGCGGTCGGCGGCGAGGGCCTCGAACCACGCCGCGGCCATGGCGCCGTACACCCGACGGGAGCAGGCGAACTCAAGGGCCGTGCTCACGGTGGCCCGAGAGCTACTACAATGCAAGCTGCTGGAGGGCAGCCACGACGTGCTGTTGGAGCGGGTGGCAGAGCTCCTGGGCTTCGCTGCATCGGGGGCTCACCCCTTCTGCACCCAACTGCCACCTCAGGTCCAGGGCAGGCCACGCGGATGCCCCACACATGCCCTCCCAGCTCCAAGCGGACTCCAAGGCCACTCCAACGCCAACTAGGCCGTCAGCACCGGGCTAGCAGCGGCGCTGCCTCCGCCCCCGGCCAGCGAAGGAGGACTCGCCACAACCCACGGCCCCAGTGGGCCACCGTGCTACCACCCCTAGGAGGGCGCCTCAAGCAGGGCTGCGTGGCACACGGGGCACTACGGTGAAGCATTTGGGATGGCGGCCCCGGAAGAGTACGTGCCCCACATGATGGATCAAGGGCACGCGCAAGAGGACGAACATGGCTCGCTCCTCGGCCCAAGCTGGGGGGACGAGGCACCCGAAGCTGAGCTCTTCCAGGAGCCCTGGGAAAGCCCCGTCGACCGCGCCGGAAGCAACGATTATTGGGTACCGCTAATTCCTCAGGAGCAGGCATACGCTAACCATGGATTGCAGGAGGTACAGGTCGTCGCAGCGGACGGCTGCCCCAATCCCACATTTTCCTACCCCTCGGGAGGAGGGCGCCGGGGGCTGCAGGAGAGGGGCCGAGACCCGGCATCACCACCGCGGCATTCGGAGCAAGGCGTCCTCAGGAGGTAGGCCCTCTGTCCGTGA
>NW_025295700.1:0-994 GCF_018294505.1 Triticum aestivum | reverse complement strand
CATGGTATAAAGTGTGCCATTTTCGAGAATCTATCCACGACAACAAATATGCTATCCCTCCCCTTCTTTGTTCGAGGTAAACCTAAAACAAAGTCCATAGATATATCCTCCCAAGGAACACTAGGTACAGGCAAAGGCATATATAAACCATGAGGATTGAGGCGTGACTTAGCTTTTTGACATGTAGTGCAGCGAGCAATAAAACGCTCAACATCCCGTCTCATCTTTGGCCAAAAGAAATGTGTAGCAAGTACGTCCTCCGTCTTCTTCACGCCAAAGTGTCCCATTAATCCTCCTCCATGCGCCTCCTGCAACAACAAAAGATGAACGGAGCTAGCTGGAATGCATAGCTTGTTAGCACGAAACACAAATCCATCGTTAACAACAAACTTGTTCCACATTCTTCCTTCTTTACAATTATGCATTACATCTTTAAAATCAGCATCATGCACATATTGATCTTTGATGGTCTCCAAACCAAATATTTTGAAGTCAAGTTGTGAAAGCATAGTATAGCGACGAGACAAAGCATCAGCAATAACATTTTCTTTACCCTTCTTGTGTTTAATGACATAAGGGAAAGTCTCAATGAATTCAACCCATTTAGCATGTCTACGATTCAGTTTAGCTTGACTTTTAATATGTTTCAATGATTCATGATCAGAATGTATAACAAATTCTTTGGGCCATAAATAATGTTGCCATGTTTCTAAAGTCCGAACAAGAGCATATAATTCTTTATCATAAGTAGAATAATTCAGACTAGGCCCACTCAATTTTTCAGAAAAGTATGCAACAGGTTTGCCATCTTGTAATAACACACCTCCTAATCCAATTCCACTAGCATCACATTCAAGCTCAAAAGTCTTATTAAAATCAGGAAGTTGGAGTAAAGGAGCATGTGTCAACTTATCTTTCAATACCGTGAAGGCTTCTTCCTGTGCGGTACCCCAAAGAAAAGGCACATCTTTCTTTGTAAGCTCATTGAGAGGTG
>NW_025295699.1:0-994 GCF_018294505.1 Triticum aestivum | reverse complement strand
GTCATGGTTCCTAAGAAAGACAAATCGCTCCGAATGTGCATTGATTTCAAGCACATCAACCGGGCCTGCCCGAAAGATCATTTTCCTCTCCGTCGCATAGATCAAATTGTTGACTCGACCGCGGGATGCGAGAGATTGTCTTTTCTAGACGCCTACTCCGGGTACCACCAGATCCGTCTGTACGGACCCGACAAGGTAAAAACAGCTTTCATCACTCCATTCGGGTGCTTCTGCTATATCACCATGCCATTCGGCCTCAAGAATGCCGGAGCCACATTTATGCGAATGATTCAGAAGTGTCTACTCATTCAAATCAGTCGGAATGTGGAAGCGTATATGGATGATATCGTCGTCAAGTCACGAAAAGGTTCCGACCTGCTCGCTGACCTCGCCAAAACATTTGCCAACCTCAGAAGGTATGATATCAAGCTCAATCCATCAAAGTGCACATTCGGAGTTCCTGGTGGCAAGTTACTCGGTTTTCTCACCGAAACATTTCTCGTTTCTCGACGCTAATCCAGAAAAGATCGGCACTATTCTCCGAATGAAACGCCCTGTGCGAGTGCACGATGTCCAGAAGCTTACTGGATGCTTGGCCGCATTAAGTCGATTCATCTCACGACTCGGTGAAAAGGCATTGCCTCTTTACCGACTAATGAAGAAGGCAGACAAGTTCGAGTGGACTCCAGAAGCTGATGCAATGCAGCGTTTGCCGAGCTAAAAGCTCTGCTCTCCACCCAGCTGGTGCTTGCTGCTCCAATCAGCAAAGAGCCTCTGTTGCTTTATATCGCAGCCACAGGGCAAGTCGTCAGTACAGTGCTTATGGTCGAGCGGGAAGAAGAAGGAAAAGCTTTCAAAGTTCAGCGCCCAGTGTATTATTTGTCTGAAGTCTTGACTCCATCCAAGCAGAGATATCCTCATTATCAGAAGCTTGTGTATGGAATATACATGACCACAAATAAGGTTGCTCATTATTTCTCTGATCATTCCATCA
>NW_025295698.1:0-994 GCF_018294505.1 Triticum aestivum | reverse complement strand
TATTTGAACTCCTGACTTCTTGTGTGTTCAAAATGCACCATTCAAAGCCACATCATCATTTTTCAATCCTTTCTTACTTCATTTGTTATTTTTCATGCATTTACTAATTATTTTGAGCTATAAGACCCTAAAATTGAAAAGCATTTCAAATGAACTCTGAAAAGGTTGAAAGTTGGCCTGGTATCATAATTCCATCCACATAGCATGTGCAAGAAAGTTGAGAGGGTTACGACAAAAACTGGATACACTTCGTGTACAAAACGGACAATCTCTTTCAAAGTATCAGGATTTCATACGGAAACTCGTCTGTTACAAAGGGATTTCATTTTTTGTAACTTATTTGAACTCCTGACTTTTTGTGTGTTCAAAATGCACCATTCAAAGCCACATCGTCATTTTTCAATCCTTTCTGACTTCATTTGTTATTTTTCATGCATTTACTAATTATTTTGAGCTATAAGACCCTGAAATTGAAAAGAATTTCAAATGAACTCTGAAAAGGTTGAAAGTTGGCATGGTATCATCCTTTCATCCACATAGCATGTGCAAGAAACTTGAGAGGGTTACGGCAAAAACTGGATGCACTTCGTGTACAAAACGGACAATCTCTTTCAAAGTATCAAGATTTCATACGGAAACTCGTCTTTTACAAAGGGATTTCATTTTTTAAAACTTATTTGAACTCCTGACTTTTTGTGTGTTCGAAATGCACCATTCAAAGCTACATCATCATTTCTCAATCCTTTGACTTCATTTGTTATTTTTCATGCATTTACTAATTATTTTGAGCTATAAGACCCTAAAATTGAAAAGCATTTCAAATGAACTCTTAAAAGGTTGAAAGTTGGCATGGTATCATCATTTCATCCACATAGCATGTGCAAGAAAGTTGAGAGGGTTACGTCAAAAACTGGATGCACTTCGTGTACAAAATGGACAATCTCTTTCAAAGTATCAGGATTTCATACGGAAACTCGTCTGTTACAAAGGGATT
>NW_025295697.1:0-994 GCF_018294505.1 Triticum aestivum | reverse complement strand
AATATCATCTTTATAATAATTAATCAGCAGACACCATGGCATTTAGGTGTGTTTTCCTTCACCGTTTATATTCATGTAAAGTACTCTGTAAGTACATCAAAGGTTATATTTTATGAATAGATATTTTTTGTGTTTTGTTTTACATTCCGAGTCAAACTATATAATATGTAATTGTGATGTGATATACTGACAACTAGTGCTATATGGAGATGTTGAAAAATTAGTTGAGTATGAAGTTTGATCTATACAATGCGTCATCCAGTAATAATTTTTAATTTCTTATTACTTCTATGTGGTGACCATGGATCAATCAAAAACAAGGATGCATGTAAAATAACATGTTTAGTAGACTACTCATTGGAACAAAGTCATCGCTCATTTATACACCACACTGTAGAACAAGTCATCGTTCATTTATACACCATTCTGCAGAACATCAGAGCAAGTAAGCAATGCACCCATTAACAAAAATTAAGGGCATCTCTCTCGTGATTGCTTCATGACATAACTGACCCATTTGCTACACCAGAAGTAACTATAGTTCTCTATGACATGAAGATCTCAATAACTATAGAATTTGAACTTAATTCAACCAAATCACAAGATTTACTACTAAAACTTTCAGTGTTGGGGAAAATGAAATTAGAAAGAAAACTATATTGTAAGTTAAATACAATGCACCAGAAGCACCAGTTCTCTATAACTCTTATCTCTGAAATTGTAAGAAAGACACTAGCAACACACTAAATAATCAACTACAACCAAAATTATGCACTTATGTACTAAAAAAATACAGTAACCAGTCAATCGCAAAGTTCTTCCACTCATTCAATAACTCGACTCGGTAATGAAATAACAAGTAACTTCATGTTCTAGGAACAGATATTGCAATAAACCTATAATGTAAAACAGAGAGAGAGAGAGAGAGGGCGGGAGGGAGGGAGGGAGAGAGAGAGAACTATAGTTACTTCTGGTGTGCCTACCGCAACACCCA
>NW_025295696.1:0-994 GCF_018294505.1 Triticum aestivum | reverse complement strand
ATATCGTTTCGTCCACAAAGGTGGGATATTCCCTACCAAAAACCATCATGTTTGTTGTGAGAAGCTCCGGTTTTTGAGAAGCATATACCCAAACCTGCCCCAACTGGGACAAAATTTGTTCCACAGTATGTTGATGCTGCTCCATGATGGCATGCCAAGTTTCATGAATTTCAGACGAGTTTTGGATTTACTAGAATTTAAAAACCAGGCATCTCATTGTTTTGCCAGCAATCAACGGTGCCCCGGTGTTTTGAAATTCATTCCCATTTCTTGCATGGGACCTAAGGATGCACCCAAGGACACAGATTCGATTTTTCAACGGATTTATATGAACTGGAGCATGTGCATGTAGTTCAAATTTGAATTATGCACAAAAAATGCATTGAAAACTCAATTAATGCATAAAAATGTCCAAACGAACCCCGAAAAATAACAAAAAATCACACAACACTCCTGTTGTTCTATGTGGACACGACAAAAAATTTGAAAGCAATAAGAGGCAATGGATATCGTTTCGTCCACAAAGGTGGGACGTTCCCTACCGAAAACCATCATGCTTGTTGTGAGAAGCTCCGGTTTGTGAGAAGCATATATCCAAACCTGCCCCAAATGGGACAAAATTTGTACCACGGCATGTTGATATCGCTCCATGATAGCATGCCAAGTTTCATGAATTTCAGAGGAGTTTTGGATTTACTAGAATTTAAAAACTAGCCATCTCAATGTTTTGCTGGCAATCAACTGTACCCCGGTGTTTGAAATTCATTCCCATTTCTTGCATGGGACCTAAGCATGCACCCAAGGACACAAATTTGATTTTTCAACAAATTTATATGCACCGGAGCATGTGCATGTAGTTCAAATTTGAATTATGCACATAAAATGCATTGAAAACTCAGTTAATGCATAAAAATGTCCAGACGAACCCCGAAAAATCACAAAAAATCACACAACACTCCTGTTGTTCTATGTTGACACGAGAATTTTTTTTGAA
>NW_025295695.1:0-994 GCF_018294505.1 Triticum aestivum | reverse complement strand
TACACCCAAAGCACTCCTACGGCATCCGGGAGTTACACGATCTCATGGTCTAAGGAAAAGATACTTGACATTGGAAAAACTCTAGCAAACGAACTATATGATCTTGTGCTATGTTTAGGATTGGGTCTTGTCCATCACATCATTCTCCTAATGATGTGATCTCGTTATCAATGACATCCAATGTCCATAGTCAGGAAACCATGACTATCTGTTGATCAACGAGCTAGTCAACTAGAGGCTTACTAGGGACATGTTGGTGTCTATGTATTCACACATGTATTATGATTTCCGGATAACACAATTATAGCATGAATAAAAGACAATTATCATGAACAAGGAAATATAATAATAATCCTTTTATTATTGCCTCTAGGGCATATTTCCAACAGTCTCCCACTTGCACTAGAGTCAATAATCTAGTTACATTGTGATGAATCGAACACCCATGGAATTCTGGTGTTGATCATGTTTTGCTCTAGGAAGAGGTTTAGTCAACGGATCTGCTACATTCAGGTCCGTATGTACTTTACAAATATCTATGTCTCCATCTTGAACATTTTCACGAATGGATTTGAAGCGACGCTTGATGTGCCTGGTCTTCTTGTGAAACCTGGGCTCCTTGGCAAGTGCAATAGCTCCAGTGTTGTCACAGAAGAGTTTGATCGGCCCCGACGCATTGGGTATGACTCCTAGGTCGGTGATGAACTCCTTCACCCAAATTGCTTCATGCGCTGCCTCCGAGGCTACCATGTACTCCGTTTCACATGTAGATCCCGCCACGACGCTCTGCTTGCAACTGCACCAGCTTACTGCCCCACCATTCAAAATATACACGTATCCGGTTTGTGACTTAGAGTCATCCAGATCTGTGTCGAAGCTAGCGTCGACGTAACCCTTTATGACGAGCTCTTCGTCACCTCCATAAACGAGAAACATTTCCTTAGTCCTTTTCAGGTACTTCAGGATATTCTTGACCGCTGTCTAGTGTTCCTTG
>NW_025295694.1:0-994 GCF_018294505.1 Triticum aestivum | reverse complement strand
GATCAATATGTTAGTCCCAAAAATAGTATAAAAACTTGCCAAAAATATATGAAAGTTGAAGAATATTAGCATGGAACAATCAAAAATTATAGATACGACGAAGACGTATCACTAGGCATCCATAAACAAAAGATCATGATCTCAACTGAATAGGAATAAGCGCAAGGTGCCTGGTTCATAGTCATAACATGGTGTAAGCATGTGCCAAGTCAACCCAAATAAAGCAACAAAGGAGAATACCACAATATTATGCTTTTGTATGATAAAAACAACACATGATTCTTTCAATGGCACATTAAGCAATCTCAAGAAACAAGTCATGCTAAAACAATAACCACTAAGCATAAATTCAACGAAATATCTAACATGACATGATAAAGTCTAAGCCACAGTCTAAACAAGCTTTTTTTTGTACCAATATAAGCATGAAACATTCTACTCTTCTCCAACATCAATAAACTTATTTGAAACAACTCTCATAGCTAATAATAAACAAAGATCAGAGAGCTCACCACACCTAACTAAAAAGAACTAGCAAGTTCTGAACAAAAACGAAAGGAAAACTAAAGCTAAACGCAGTACTAGCAGAAGAGAACACTCGTAGAACAATAAGAGTGAAAACTAGATTATTCTAGGCAATGAAAACGGAGCGTGTCTCTCTCCCACACAAGAATGCTAGGATCCAAGAATTTATTACAGCAACCAAAACGAAACTAAACAAAAACTAAAACAACTAACGCTCCAAGAACAACACATAGTATATGAAGCAATAAAAATATAGCGTCTTGAAAGAAGACCTGAAATTTGGTTGACGAAGAAGGGGATGCCTTGGTCATCCCCAAGCTTTGACGCTTGTACCTCTTGGATATTTCTTGGGGTGACATGGGGCATGCCCAAGCTCGAGATTTTGTCCATACTTCATCTCATCACATCATTCTCTCCCTACACTTGAAAACTTCCTTCATACAAAACTTCACACAATCTTCATTAGCAA
>NW_025295693.1:0-994 GCF_018294505.1 Triticum aestivum | reverse complement strand
ATTGAATTATCGGTTGCATCATCGTGTCGAGTTGCTGGTCTTAGGGTCTAGTTCGTTTAGAGTTTCGAGTTCTGTTCACATTAGTCACGTCGCCGCTGCATCGTTATCCCTTCTGCTGTCCACCACACCATCCATCAAATTCCACCACGTGCTACCCATAGTTCATTGTCACAATCATAGTTGAGGTCGTTCACATCTTCGCTTGATCCAATCTGCATCTTATCTAGTTTGTCTTGGAAAGAGGGAGAGAAAAAAAAGATAGAGAAAAAAAAAGAGAAAAAAAAAAGAAAAAGAAGTCAGAAAAAAAAGAAAAAAAAGTGTGAGAAAAAAAAGAGAGAAGAAAAAAAACAAAATTCGGATCTATCTAGACTCAATCTCGTAGTTGAATTCGGATTGGAATCTGTTTTGTGCACTGTTTAGTAAAACAGGCATACCTTCCTCATACGAAGTCCGTTTTGACTCCGCGAGTACTCAAATGAAAGCTAGCGACGAGCCGCATCTAAATAGTTGCAGAGACTAGTTTAATATTTGACACCTCAAAATCGTCTTCTAAATAGGTCTTTTTGCCCTCCGAAGTTCGCGGACACAGCTTATTCCAGTTTTTCAAGCCAGTTTCAGAATTCTTTCACTCCTCATATCAACTCGGAATTGAGTGATTCTTTTTGCATTGGAAAGCTTGAGTTAGTAGCATTCTTTGAAAAAAATTATCAGAAAATTGGCACAAACTTTTCAAGAGGAAAGTTGGAGAGAGTTGTTGTATATCCTGCTTGGCAGTTGTTTTTCATCATTATCTTTACTGCCGTTGTGATCTTCACTTATATCTTGCTGTCCAGAGCTACTTAGTATCCTTCATTGATGCTAGTTGTGCTACGCCGTGACCTCATTAGTGTTCTAGGCTCGCGTCTCTAGTCCGGTCTAGCCTAGGACCAGCACAGTACCGTCGTTGAGCGTTTATTCAACATTGCATCTCTGAATTGATTATTGCTAATATTTT